>NC_040037.1:15752515-15796524 GCF_003713205.1 Coffea eugenioides
TAGTACAATGAGATGAAATAACCATCAAAAGCAAGATGTTTAACATCTGCAGCATCATTCATCCATGCTCCACTTAAATCAAATAATGCATTCAAATATCCTGATGGAACTTTCCCCTGTACGGATGACTTCTGATTCAGCAACTCCGACATCTGCAACAATAATAGCAATTACACCATGCTAAGCTAGTGATTCCCAAACTCACATAATTTTTTAGGATTAATATTTCATCGGCATAATTTGTTAGGATTAATATTCTTATTCTGTCAGGAACATTGTCTTATACCAACAGGTCTAGTACACGCTACATATGCAAAAGAAAAAATAAAATAAAATAAAATTTGAATAGAGTTTATGTATCATTATTTTACACTCTAGAAAACATTAATCCGATCAATTAACACAAGTATTACAAAATTAACAACCGAATTTCATATTATACTGTCAATATAATTACAAAATTTCTTATATCATGAGTAACATTTTCTTATGGTTACTGAATTTGTAATTAATAACGGAATTACAAAATTTCTTGTAACGTCAGTGCCATTTTCTTTTACTAGCAGGTCTGAATACAAAAATTCTTATGTATCTTTAACTGAATTACAAAATTTCTTATATAGTTAGTAATATTTCCTTACATTAGTAGGTTTTGATACAGGTGAAAAATAAAATAAAACTTCAATACAGTTTCCGTATCATTAACTAAATTGCAAAATTACTTATACTGCCAGTAACATTTTCTTATATTAGCAGGTTTGGATGCACAAGAAAAAAAAATTAAAATTTGTTAATCCTATAGTTACAAAACTAATATCTGAATTTAATATTTCACCTGATTAAATTCGAGGACGTCGGACTTAAATCGAGTATGCTCTCCTTTATCACATCTTATACTCTCGGACACATTCGGAACCACCACGCCGGCGCCGTTACTTCCGCTGCCGCCGCCGCCACTGACCGGAATTACCATATCCCGTTTATTCTTCTCATCCAGAACAACCAATCTACTATCAGGACACCTTTTCACATACTTGAGTCTGGAATCACTGGCGAAATCGAACCCGCAACCTAAGGCTTCAATGGCTCTTATTTCAATAGGCTTCCACTCGTAGTCTCCGCTGACCTCGAACATTCTTGCTGAAGTTCCGGCAGGCACTACGACGCCGTTTTCAATGCCAAAACGACGTAGTTTTCCCGGGTATGAACTGACGGCTAAAGCCTGACAAGGTATGACCGAAATAGTGAAATGGGAAGGGAATCGAAAAGGAATTAGTACTAATAATGAAGGACGGTTGACTTTTGACCCGTACTGACTTGTCAATCAAACCACCCAGTTTGGTCAGATAGATCATAGGCGTGTATTTTTGAGTTGAAAATTTCGAACCTTGTAATTTTTTTTTCAACCTTAAAATTAGAGCAAATTGTCCGGATTGCCTCTAAACTCTTGAAATCATTGAGTTTTGATCACGGAACTATTAAAAATTTGGTTTTGGCCAATAAACTATTTAAATTTTAGATTTCGGATCATTCTATTAGATTCAATAGTAAATTATGCCAAATCTGAGTACCTATGCGATTTACGAGACAAAAGAAATGGATAGTTTAGGAAGTTCAGAAGAGTGTTTGTACCACTTCTTTCTTCTCGTATGTATCAATTTCTTCGTCTTTTCTAAAGCAAAACACTTTCTTCGTAAACCCAAACATCAAACGTCTGACAAATCAAGAAAAATGAAACAACGAAATGAATGGAGGGATTGAGCATCAGCAAAAGCTTGTAATGAACAGGATTTTGAATGGAAGGATTTTTGCAAATTTCAGCTTCAAGTGACTTCATTTTGGCCTCCAATTTTGTAACTTTTGCCTTCCACTTTCTTGTAGATTTTTCTAATTCAGCCATCCATTCAGTTTATCCTTCTTAAAAGACTCGGTATAATCAGAACAGATTGAGCGCACATCTCATCATCTAGCCAACCCCAATGTCCACATCCATCCTTCAAAAACAAACAATTTCATTATGTTCCTTACATAATAACAATTTAAATATCTAGGAAGATGGTACAAACCTCCCCTAATGTGCATTTGGCAAACCTTCTTCCCGAATTTTTGTGCAGTCCATGATGTTATTATTGTTGTCTTTATAATACAAACACAAGTAAGTAGATGAGACATGGATGTAGGCAGCATGGATCTTGTTGGCACTGCTCTTGGTGGTGTTAATCTTGTTCGTACTTCCTTCAACCCAAACTGGGTTTCTTCTATTCCTTCTCCTTCTTTCTAGCAGCAAATTTTGGATTTCTTCCACCAAGATGGCGTTAAATCTTACTACCTTTTGGGTTTAAAGAATAAGAAAAAGAAGATGCATATGAACTTCCTAAATTGCCCCTTTATTTTATCTCATGAATCGTGTGCAGGCACTCAAATCTAGCATAGTTAACAATTAAATATGACAGAATAGCTCGAAATCTAAACTTTAAATAGTTCAATAGCCAAAATCAAATTTTTAATAGTTTAGTAGCCAAGGTCAACGATTTCAAAAGTTTAGTGGCTATTCGAATACTCATATGAATCAATATATGATACTCATATGAACTTGTTTTCAAATGAAAATTATGATTTATGAACTGTTAATTCTTACGATTACTTCCTCCATCTGTCCATTAAAAGTGTCATACTTTTTATTTTGAAATATTCCAAACCACTTTTAGTCTTTCTTTCCAATATTGTCACTCATTTTAATCATGTGCATATTACTATTCAAATTCAAATTTTAAATTTGTGAAGGTAAGATTGGAAAGAGAAATACAAACATTATAATCAAACTACTATTTTTAAAAAGTTTAGATTCCTAAAACATAACAAAATAATTAGGATTAAGGAGTATTATTTTTTAGTTTTTATATTTGAAATTCACAATTAATGACAGTTTAAAACGGATATAAATCATTTCATTTGGTCTTATTGGGATAATTTTAGAAATTTCTCTCATGATTTTTTATAGTTTCACTGTCCTCCCATGAGGTTACAAAAGTATTACTAATTTCCCTTAAAACCAATTTTCTTGTAACAATTCAGCCCAATTAAAAAAAAAGTAACAATAAAAAAATAATTTTGGGTGTGAGAAGATTTATATATGCCAAAAGTGCCCCTGAACTCTTATACTAGTTAAATTAAATATTTGATCTAACTTGTTAATTTACTTATAAAGCCATTACTACATATGGTCAACAAAAAATTTCCATCATACATAACAAAAATTAACAACTTTCAAAATGTAACAAAATAATTTTTTTCCATACCTTAAGATTCTTGCTATCACCACAATTATAAGAAAAAATAACACAATTGAAATCTCTTTATATTTGATTCCTTTTATTTATCAAGTACATAAACTGAAAAAGGGATGCATGGTATTGGATCCCTTTTTAGATGCCAAATTAGATTTTTTTTAGTTTCCAATTATGATTAGTTTAGTTTGTAAATGCTTAATTATTTCTCATATCTAAATCCTTTAATTAATCAACTACATTAGGTCTAATTTCTTTTATTTGTCAAGTATATAAAAATTAAAAAAGATCCACTTGATATTGGCTTTATTTTTAGATGGCAAATTAATTAACTTTTTACAATTCAAATTATAGTTAATATAGTTAGCAAATGTGTAACTCTTTTCCTTCGCATATGTGTTTAATTATCCTAATAAGGGTTACAAAGTCATTTAGCCATTAGTGATGTAAGCATTGGGTCCAAAATGACTAACAAGGGAGGTAAGTAAAATTTTGAAAACCTCAGGAGAGGACAATGAAATTGTTAGAAACCTCCCGTCTTATTTATATAAATATGTCAATTGAAAAGTTTTAGGGTTAATTACTATTTGCACCCCTCGACAATTTGTTTATCAAACATTATACCCCAAACTTTCAATTTTAGCAATCTAGTACTTTCAACTTTTAATTTTTAGCACGATTAATAAATCAAGCTAAACCTAATCATGATAAGGATGATTGTACTACTTTACCCGTGATTTCCTACAAACATCCAAAAAATGCCCATTTCATTTTCATCTTAATGAAGTCAAATAAATCCCTAGGAGAACCTTTTAACACCCAAAAATATAAGAAATCAAAGCACAACCCATGTCCATATTTCACCACTATCAGCTCGTGAACTACCACCATAACCTCTTCACATACCACCGTAATCTCTTCACCAATTTCCTACCGCTACCTCCATCTTATCGTATCAAATAGATAAATACCAAAAAAAAAAATTGGACAAGGAAAAAATAACTTTCTTGTCAAACCAAACAAATTAACACCAAAAAAAGTCAAAGAAAAAAAGTAAGAAAAAATTCTATATCCAAATCTCATCATCGTAAACATTTGCATCACCATCACCATTACCATCAACGCCACCATAACCTCTCAACTTTACCACTATCATAACCTCTTATAACTTGCACGATGAATTAATCCTAAAAAATCATTAGACCAAAAGGAAAACCAACAGCAAAATATCTCATATCCAAATCTTGCCATAACAGGCACACCTCCACCAGCACTATTACCATAACCTCTTGAATCTAGCAGTATGGTCATCTTCTCTTGATCAAATGCCAAACTTTTTTTTTTAACCATTTTGACCAACACCTTTTTTTCAATTCCAATCCTTCAACAGCAGATGATTTTAACTCCTTTAAGCTCCACCTTTTTGCTAGAAAAAAATGCATGCCGCCCTTGTTTTGCTCCTTGTCGGTAAGATGGACAGCATTAAGCCCTTCCCTAGGACAAGAGACTGGAAGCGTAAAGGTGTGGAGATGGAAGAGGTAGCAGTGTTGCTGCTTCTTCTCTGGAATTGGGACGAACGAGTAGGGGGCAGCAGGTGGAGGTTTTGGGTATGTCTTTTGAGATAATTCTTAGGATGGTTTTTGTGGGACTCTGGTGATTGAATTCGGAAGGTAGATTATTTTTTTTCATTTGAAATCATTTATTTATTAGCTAATTACTTGTGCAAAATTTCTGTAACTGTTAGTATATGCATAGAAAAGGGTAATTTTGGAACAAAGGATGATAATGGTCTTTTTAATTGCCAAATTTTAGTGGATTGCAAAAAATTAAAAGTTGAAAGTAGTTGATTGCTAAAATTAAAAATTTAAGGCATCAAGTTCAATTGCTGAATAGTTTAGGGTGCAAACGGCAATTAACCCAAATTTTTATTTGTAAATTTTTCAAAATTTTAAACTTATGATTTAAAACTCACCATCAGAGATGGCCAATAACAGCGGGCCTACTGGCTTGTCCTTGTGGGGTTGCCATCCCACATCGATTTTTGGGGGGTTTGGGGTTGGAAGGATCTCAAAAGTTGCCGGCTTTTGAGGTTTCTTTTGGGATTAGATTTATATATCTAACTTTCGTAAAAAAAAAAAAAAAAAAAAAAAGAGATGGCCAAATCTGAGTTGTAAATTATCTTATATTTGGTTCCAGTTCCATCCACCTAAACTCGTGCAGACTGTTGCGGGGAAGGTCGGCCGGGGATTAGTAGTACATTTAATGATGATAGCGACACTTCAACAATTTTTGATGATACAAATAGGCTGGATTTATTTTCTTTTGTGTCTTAAGTTTGGTTTTCTGAGTTTTTCGGTAGGTAGAATTCCTTATCGTCTCATTTTGGATTGCAAGTTTTTGAAGTTTTTAAAAAATACACTATAATGATGTGATATATGTAAAGTAAAAAGATAATTAAAAAAATGTACCGAGTGAATATTTCAAAATTTTTCTAAAAAAAATCACAATCCAAACGCTTTTCAATTTTTTCATATAACAGAGATTTTGTTAATAGTCTGCAGGCTTTTTGTTCAAGTATAATATAGTCCTTGCAATAATATGTTGGCCAATTTAGTCATCTGGCCAAAGTTTCATGACAAAATATATTTCGTTTTTCCAAACACGAACGGAAGAACAGTTTTAGAAAGCATCATATTCCATATTTTCAGCAATTTGTTAAACCCATATGTTTACACATGCATATATTGATGTGTACATCAGGAGTAAATATGTGCACATATACAAATTGAAATGTAAACCAGGCCAACGAAAAGTATACATATTTTTCAATATTAAGTTTTTCCACTATTATAAGTTGCACAAATGCTCAATGTGGTGTGAACGCGTACACATAACTAATCGAGATACAATAGAGGGAGTCCCACGCTTCGCGTGGGAATTGATGCCTATGGTGTGATTAAATAACTTGGCTGTGTTGGATAATTTGATATCAAGTGGAACACATTTACATGTTACTTAATTTTTGTTGTCATAATCAGCAATAACTAGAGGTTGTTGGCATGGTCCCTTACTTTTCTTTTCAATGTCTAATACAAATGGAAGCTCGTGTTGTTATCATATGTATCATTTTCCCCTACATTTAATCTTTTCAAAAGAGTAGGGTTGTTCAATTAGGAACACTCACCGTTGTTCTGTTCAGTATTTTCAACAGAACGAACATGCATTCTCTATGCTTTATACTTATTTCCGTTATTTCTGTCATACTTTATCTTTTTCTTTTGTTGATAACAATGTATATCGTTTTTTTGCCTTTTGATTTCGAAGTTACTTCTTAACATTAAGATTATCGATATTGTTTGTTTGATCCTTCTTACATTTCAACCTATAGGCCCTAAATCTAAACATAGAAAATTTAGATATACCAATTGTTTGCTTAACTACTACACCTAAAAGCCATTATTTTGATCAATACATGCATCTACAAATAATTAGAGAGGAAATTAATATTCCTCATTACAACACTAACTTGCATTAAACAATTATCAGGCCTACAAAATTCAATACAAAAATAACAGAGCTTGTAAATATAGCACTTAGCTATTCAAATAGCAATTTCTATCCATACACAGCATCTCAGTCACGTAACTATTGAACAAAAAAATTGCATAATTGCAATATAATTTTCAAAGTGGTACAATCATTCACACACTTATTCATTCGAGCACACTATTCAAGTGGATCAAGTACAATTGTAATCATATTTAATCAACAAATGACATGCATCAAGTGGAAATATAGAGTTACCCTATACCTTTAACAAGAAAATGCAATCTAAGAGCAAAATCTATCCATACTTCACCCCCTGCAATAGCAAGCACAAAGGCTTATTCACGATTTTGATTGTCGAATGGAAGCTATACAGCCCATAGACCAGAAAGCAATAGCAAAATTGAGCTTACCTCTACAAACCCAACTCTGATACCATGCAACAAAACCATCTGAATCCACAATGTTGTATCTTAACAAAAGCCTTTATTATAACCTACTTTACAAACTGATGAGTAAATGTTGAAGAAGATGGGAGGTCCTACAGTGACTCTTGTAACAGTCATTGCAAATGATTATTCACCTCTCACTCTTTAATGACCTCATCAACCTGTTGCAATTACTTATTCAAATAAGTGCCATTTGTTGCAAGAGCTGAATTAATGGTTCTTGAGCTTTAAGGATGAAGAAGAGATAACTTCTGCAGTTACAATTCAAGCATTCATCTTTAGCTTTAGTGCACTAATATTGACTTAAATGCATTTCATTTGCATAATCAATTCAGCTGAACATACTTGAGGGGAGTTCATTTTGCTTTTCTACCCACTTTGCTAAATCAATGACAAAGTAGCCAAATTATTAGCCCCCAAAGGGCACAATAGGTAAACCATGCAAATTTAGGAAGCAGAAACTTGTGCATTTTGTTTAATCAATGCTATTACAATTTTACTATTTCCAAACTGCCCCTCCAAATATCAGATGAAAATCACCCAAGAATCATACAACTCCTATATATATATATATATAGGATTTAGATGTGTGTAAGGTTAAATAATACAAAATTTTGAATTTTTTTTCAGTAGAGAAAGGGTGAGACTTAAGAAGTAAAAAGGGATAGAGGGAATACAAAATTCCTATTTTCATCATACTACACATACTGATTTCTTAATTATTTTTTTGTATGTGTATCCTGTAAATAGGGGTGTAAACGATCATAATCAAGTTGAACACCTCCTTGTTCAATTATGTTTGATTATTTTAATGAGCATGAAATTTCATTCAAGTTTGACTTATTTATCTGTCAAACCAAGTTTCAACAAACCATTTATTGAATTTGAATGTTATTAAGACATTGGTTAAGTTTGATTTGATTAGTTAGCGAACCAAACTTGAACTAATCCTTATCAAACCGAACGTGATTCATTTTTCAACTCTATGTATGTAAATCCGTTTGTGTAAAAAAATCTTCACATTATTAGTATAGGAAAAGTTAATTATTTGTACAAGGAGTATACCATATGCGAACTGTCGTGTATTTATTATTTAGCTTTATACACTTCTATTAATTAATGAAAGATATAGAACTTACCGAAATGAAAAATCTCATGGGAGGTAACTGCAATTAACCGTAATCTAAACCCCAAAAGACAAATCAAAGTCCCTCCAATTCCCGCACAGCCACTCTTCTGCCAGACTGCCACCCCAAATTCCAAACATCACAACCCATCCTTCCTTCGCTTCCCGATTTTCGTCGGCCACCGCCGTCGGACAACGTTTCCAGCAACTCGGAGCTCAAGTAGACTGGCCCTTTATTTCTGGGTAACCTCTCTTTCATCATTCGAAGAAAATTTTCGTTTCTTTAATATATTTGGTAAATGGTTTTATGGACTATAACAATTATTTGTCTGTCCCTTTTTTTTTCCCTCTTTGGAATTCTTTTGTTTTGATAATGGGATGTGATTTTGGGATTTAATTACAAGGTTTAATTGGGATTTCATCTTCCATTTCGGTATCTAATTTTCAAAGTAACTAGGGCTCTTTTTTGAAATTAGGGTTTAGGGTTTATTGGATCCTTCAATTTTAGGCTTAAAAATTGCTTTTTCATGCACCCTTTTGGTTGGAATTGTTTTCGAGTGAAGAACTTTCAAATTTTTTGACTTAGCTTACTGAATAGTTTATTAACAAAGGTTACAGGTAACATTTTTTGCTCTTTCAGTTGAGAAATTTGATGCAATGTCATTGGCTTTGTAATTTAAATATATGTGGCTTTCATACAACTGGAAGTTTCTTTTTGAGTGTTTCGGTTTTAGTTTGTTTTTGGCGATTAGGTAATTTTTCTGTGGCTTGATTTAGTCTTGCTTCAGGTGGTTGAGACCTGATGGATCGGCAAGGGCATGACTATGCAGCTGCTATGGCATATGCCCAACAGCAGCAAGCTACTAACATCCCGCAGCAGCAGCAGCAGCCGTATGGTTTTCATCCACAGCACCAACAGTTTCCTCCACCTGCTCATGGCCCCCCTTTTATTCCTCCACATCCTTCTCTCCAACAGTTCCCTTACCCTCGTCCTATGCAGCAACCGCAATATCCACACCCTCCTCCCCATCCTCACCTACTTCACATGCAGCAGCAACAACGTCCACCTGCTTTTCCACCACATATGCCCCCTCACGCTATTGCCCCACCCTTCCATGGCCCTTATGATTCTGCACCACCCCCTTCTCCTCCTCCATCTGATCCGGAACTCCAGAAGCGTATTGACAAGCTGGTTGAGTATTCTGCCAAGAATGGCCCAGAGTTTGAAGCTATGATCCGTGAAAAACAGCAAGAGAATCCTGAATACGGTTTTCTATTTGGTGGTGAAGGCCATAATTACTACCGATATAAACTTTGGATGGCTACGCGGCCTCCAGGAGGCCCCCTCAATCCTTCCTTCCCCCCCTCTTCTATGCCTATGATGCATCCTCCAAATCCTATGATGAGCCCATCACCTTTAAATGCTCCACCAATGAGTGGCCCAAATACTGCTGTGGGTTCTGCTTCAATGATGGGAGCTCCTTACTTGCACCAGCCTCCTTTTCCACCATTCTATGAACAGCAACACGCTCAGCATTCTCCATCTTTCCTTGGTCAAACACGACCAGATTATGATCAGTCTTACAGGTCTTTTAGGGGTTTGTCTAGACCACTTCCTGCTGATGTTGAAATGGAGCTCAATAATGTTCTCAACAATCTGAACGGCACCAAAGAGTCTATCAAAGGTGCTAAGAATTGGTTCATCCAGAGGTCTCCATTCATACCTGCTCTGGCAGAGGCGCTTAGAGATAGAATGTTTTCCTTGGATGATTCTGAGAGGCAACTGCACATAATTTTTCTTGCTAATGACATCCTATTCGAAAGGTATACTTTTTTTTTGGGTTTTTTGGTGCTTTTTTCTGTTCCTAGAATGTGAATTTGAGTGCAAAATGGTTTTGTTGATGTGCATAGTTTTGAAATGATTTTGCAGCTTTCTGCATTGAGGTTCTTTTATACCTTATATGATTGCTAATTGATCCTGATTATTTGATTAGTGTATACCTTCTTTGGTCAGAAATTCCTTTGCTGGTAACTGGGATATTTTAATTTTATGCATTTTATTATTTACATATAGTTCATATTGATGAAGATGTTGATATCGGAAACAATTGCATAAAACGAGGGCTGTTTGGGGTGCCAAAGTTTTGGTTTCTTAATTTTGAGTGTTTTTGTTACTGTATAGTATTCCTTTAGGACTTCTATTGTGGTCTTTTCATTGTTGGTAACTTTCCTTCAAGCATGCTTCTTTACCATTTGCTGTAGATATTTCTAATGATTTAAAGGTATTCCAGTCCATGATGCTGAAACTACTTTATTGAAGTTAGTCTGTTACAGCTGTGAGCTAACTGGAGATAAAAACTATTCTTAGACTGTGAATACATATGCACGTGTTTCACTCAAGAACATGTCTGTTTTGGTCCAGGCTGATGCCTAAAAGGCAAAAGCTATTTAAATTAACAATCAGAAATCTTGGTTTTAAAAATTGAATGGGGGTCTGATGTAGCATAGACGCTAGCATTTGGAATAATAATTTAAGAAGGCATTTTTTTATTAATCATCAAAACAGGGAAAACAGTACAAATTTGGCAGTAAGACTATAGAATTCTAACCACAGTTCCAATCCAGTCAGAATCCTTATTTTCATAGTAATAAAGAACAGGGACTCTAAATTACACTACAATCTTTAGTGTTAAAATTCAAAAATTACTAAACTACACTACTGTTACGGTGAATGAGATAAGTACATAGAAGTAGTGTTGTGTTCTTCCTGCATCAGTGTGACATTTCTTTGGGAATGTTCTCCTTGAAACCCTTGTTAATATTAGTAATAGAGCTTTTTAGTAGTTTTGTTTCTTTAGATCATTCGCATTTACATTTTATGAACAAAACTTCTTTTATCACTACTTCTTTCTTTGGGGTACTATTCTCCATGTCACTAGCAAATCTGTACTACCCTTCAATTTTTGTTGCAAAGATTTAGATGACAGGGAAAAAAAAACCTTCCTTGTTGTAGTCCAAGAAATAATTTTAGGTGGAGATGCTCATGGTGGATTTGTTCATGCTGGTTGGAAAACGGTGTGTGTTTAGTTGCGCCTTCTTTGTCTCTATCTAGCACTATTATTGCATTTTCTGTTTCTTCCTTATTTGTTGTCTCTTATGCATGGTAAACTGCTAGTATTGAAGTAGTATGGTTAGAAATGTATATTCTCTCTATTATTTTTTAATATTAATATTATGTCTGGTGACTAATATTAGAAATTTAGTCAAGTACTTCTGGAGAAGAATCTGAATGCCTTCTTACTTGCTGAGCAAGCTACTGAGGGTGGCTCATTTAAGTTTTATTTTGACTCGTTTTGTATTTCTTTCTTGAGGAATCTTTATCTGCTTTAATATCTCATTAAGTATGAATTTTTTTAAAAATAATTCCCTTGTGTCTCTAATTTTAAGGATCCAAGGCTTTATACCATATCATCCCCGCTTGGGATCCTCTGTCTAATATAATTGTCCAACTTCCCCCGTATAATACAAAATGACAGCGTTTCAATCTAGAAAATGATGATGTGGCTTTCCTTCTCTTCCCTGTCTTTTGGCTTCCCCTTTTTTCCATATTTCAAGTTTGACTTTCGTGACCAAAAAAGAACTTATCATTCTTTCTGAAAAAAAATGCAAATCTGAAGCTTCAAAGAGTCTTGCAAACATGGTGTCCATAATTTGATGGCAAATCATGAGTACTCTTAACAGACATTGTATCAAATAGTTGGTGGGCAACTTTTACATGGCTTGAAGAGAGTCAGAGACCAAAACGCCCAACTACCTATTTTTGCACCAAAATCATCCCATCTGTAAGACTCTTGATTTAAATTTACAGTATGATTGAAGCTAAAACAGTGCACCATACCAGAAAAGTTTAGTGGAGAAAAGCAAGCCAGAATTTTGATATATGTATGCCCCTTAAGAAGCATTTAGTTGATCAATTTTTTGTTTCAAAGTGGGATTCCCCTGCTACTCCAGATTTGCGTTTTCCATAACATTTGGAGTAAAGAATTGGAAGAATTTTTTCAATTTCTCCATCGGCACAAGGCCCTGTAAAATTTGCACGACCCAAAAAGAGTTCTACCAGAAGGGGGAGACGTTGGGAAGGGTGGCAATCAGTGTAATAAATATTTTAACTGCAATGTCGTCGTTTTGTATGGGACATGGAAATTGGACAGAGATTTTAGACACAGGATCCTGAGCTGAAGAACTGGTTTCTGTGTGGATGTTTGAAATTGTTTGGTGTAATTGCTTGTTTCTTGTTGCTAAAGTCTCTTACCAAAATTAGTAGTGTAATTTTGTTTTCGTACTGAAGTATATGATCAATAACTAAAAGCTTGTTCTGGGAAGTGACAGGCGCTTCATTCCTGCAATGTAATGAGAGAAGTTTATATATCAAGTCAATATCTCTTTCTTTGTTTTTTCCCCAGTGGGGCACATATTTATGTGTTTGATCAACTCAAATGTGCAGCTTCCAGATGCGGCAAAGTCCTCACGAACTTGATAATGAGGCACTAGCGTTTAGGCCTTTCTTGGGCTCCATGCTCGCAAGGATTTACCACAATCCTCAGAACAAGGAAGAAAATCAGGAACGCCTTCAAAAAATATTGCAGTTTTGGGCATCCAAGGAAGTTTATGATCAGGATACAATTCGTGGACTTGAAAATGAAATGATTCGTGTCCTGCCAATGAATTCTTTTCCAGGTCCTAGGGATTTGCGCACTGTTTCACCGGATCCATCTACTGCAACGGGTATCCTTCCGAATTCACTCTTCTAGCTGTCATGTGTAGTTGATTGTTGAGGAGAATGACTGTTAAATGATGTAGAAAATTGGGTCTTTTCTTCAGCATGCCAAAACTGAAATTCATCATTGAGGTTTATGGATTCTAGTTGGTTATCCATTTTTGCAGGTGTACCACACTATCCGGCAAACCAGAATGCCTGGCAGCCAGATAAACAAACTTCATTTCCTAATTTGCCAGATCAAGAATACCGTGACAAACTAGTCCCTCCAGTGCAACCATCATTGCCGCCCCAACAATTTCATTCTGCTTCAGTTCCTCCTAGTGGATTTGCAGTGTCAGCAACTACTCCACTTTCCGCACAACCAGCAAGCCAATTGCCTGCATCAGCAACCGGTGCTGGCGAAAAGCTGCCTCCATATCCCTTATTTCCGCCTGGTCTTATTCCTGGAATGGTAAGAAAAATGCAGATCGGTAGTGGGGTGCCTTACTGTCCCATGAGCCCTTTGGATATACCGACTGTCATACCTCCTCCAAATGCATCACCCTCTGAAATTCTTGAAAGAGTATCAAAGTTCTTTAGAGAAATTGGAGAAGTTAACCCCTCAGAAGGGCCCATGAAATCATCTGGATCGAGAGATGATTATGATGACTATGAGAGGGAGTCTCCCGTCCGCAAGGGAGGAGCTTGCATTCCTCCTCCTCCTGACCTACATTTGGACCCGGAGTCTGGGACTTATCCAGATGGAAGCGTGGAGCAGAAACCTGGAGCCAGTGACTCTGGAAGATTGGGGCTTGGAGCTACAGCCAACCCTAATGAGGTAAGCCAATATGATGACGTGTATGCATCTTATAGGAAACAGAGAAGCACCACCTACCATTCATCGATGAGCGCAAGAGCTGCTGCAAGGTGAGAAGAGTTGCATGTGCCGTGATTCGTGATCATAGATATTAAAAGTTTTCATTTTTCTGCAGTTTCCTGTTGATGCTCATGTAAAAGTTTCAGTTAGACGCATTTTTAATTTAATACAAAAAATGAGCTCTCTGTCTTTATTCATTACAAAATGGTTTCAGTGGCCGGGATGCTTGGACTTTTGACCTTTTGACCTTGGTGCTTGAAAAAATTCGTAAAGAAGTCTGGTCCTTGAGACACTAATTTGGACAATTGTGTAAAAGTTACTCCTGGCTAATCACCAAAACTGGAACCCTAAAGGACTATGGACATCACTTGAATAATGTTTCTAGTTTTATAGATAGACAATGAAGTGTACAGACTGCGATTTTCTTGATCAGCAATTTAACATTAGTTTTCCCGCCCCTGCCCTTTTGGGTTACTGCAGCAAGAAAGGGAGGCCAAAATGTTGGCCATTTTATGGAAAATTAACAGCATTATTGATATGTTTGGTAAGATGGAAAATATTTTCATTCTGTTCAAATTATTTTCGAGGAAAAGATTTGCATTTAGATAATTTTCTGGTGTTTGGTTGCAATTTGAAACTTTGCTTCTATCATTAAAATGTCAACCGCTGTTGTTCTCCGCCCATCGTTACTGTACTTCACCACCAGTTGAAAAGTCCTAATCCATGAATCCATATGTGAAATAACATTTTTTTTAATCTATTAGTAATATTTACAAACTCTAAATTCAATTTTCATAATAAGATGGTATAAACTTCCAAGGATAAAGATCAAGGGCAATTCGACAAAAAAGATTGGGGTTTCAAAAGAAAACAGAAAAAAAAGGATCTGTATGGAGAAGGAAAAATCAAGTTATTAAAAAGGAGAAAATTCCATCTGCATCGAAAGTTTGTCAGTAATGGAGTCATTGATGAATTTGTCACAAGTGAAGATTTAGCAAATTGTTTAATACGCTTTTAGAGTTTTGTGTGTCTGTTGGATAGAATGTTCTTCTATCAACAAATGACAGGAGTTTCAACTTTGCCAGCGGATGCGTTGTTTTGGAAAAAAACTTAGTTCCTCCTATTTTGAATCAAAATGGGGAAATAATCTCTTGCGTACAATATTTTCACCAATTCTAAGGCAACCAAACACCTGAAATTGTGAAAAACATTTTTTAGAAAATATTTCAGTCCAAACAAACACAGTCCCTATATCCAATCCAATGATTTTCTTCTGTTGTAGCTGGGCAAAATTAGTCAATGGTCCTTCCCTTCACTGGGCCAAATTAGGCAGCCAAAAAACTAAAAATGTTGGTCTCCAAACGTGAGAGAAACTTTGCATTTCGGTCTGGCTCTTCTTTCTGATCCATTCTCCATCGTATCAAACGTTCTGAAGATCTTACTGGGGACACTGGGAAAGACCCTTTGTAGGTCAGTAGTTGTGTTCTTGGATTCGGGCCTCTTGACGATGTAAGAACATGAGAACCATCAAAATATAAACTCTTTTTTTTTGAACTTTAACAGTGTAAGAGTTTTAACTATGTAAATTAATTTTCTTAATGAAAAAGTAATTAGTAAAATGTCTACAGTAGTACAGTGCTAGATGAATTCCTCTATGGTGCAAGATTCCATGAAGAAAAGGAGCATGGTTGTTGTAAGATTGAAACTCTTAGTTCTGTCTACGGTTCCTAATATCTAGTAATAGAGAGTTTCTTGTCATTTATTTTTTATAATCGTGTACAAGAGGTCACGTTTAGTCTCCTTTGTAGTTTTTATTCTCTATTCGTTTTAATAAAATAAAAATATTTATCTTAAAAAATAGCAAAATGTCTAAGGAGAGTGACAAAGTGTAAAATCAACGAACTAATTTGACCATTTTAATACGTATTTAGGGTTAAAAGCTTTAAATCTCTATCAACTTTACTCTTAGTTGCACTTTACCTCTTCAACTCAATAAATAAGCATTTTCCCCCCTATTTTATGTTTTAGGACAAAGGGTTCATAGCACTTTGCCCTCCTGAACTATAGAGGTAGCCGTATTTTGCCCCACTGAACAAAAAAAGGGTTACAAAAACTCCTCCTAAGATATAGCCACTTTTGCACTTTATCCTTTAACGTTATTTTTTTTCTCACTTAATTTTCTAAACCGTTAGTCAATTCTAACATTGTGTAACAGTGATGTCAAAAGGATATTTATACCCCTAAGAGTTGACTATAGTAAATCTCCTTAAACTATAGCTTGTTTTGCACTTTATCCCCTAACATTATTATTTTTTATTTATTACTAAAATCATTAATGAACTCCAATATTTGATAACACCCAAAACAATTAATATCTAAAAAATCAATATTCCTAACATAATAATAAAAAATTATAATATATATATATACGGTCCTAGTTAAATTTCATTCCATAATTGCACCTTTTTTTAGATTGAGGAGAATATCTTGCCAATTTGATTCAGTAGTGGGAAAAACCAAATAGAAATTATTATTAAAACGCAAAAAGCATTTTTAAAAGTCTAAAAATGATTGGGATATTGTCAATTTCTCTTTAGAAATGTGCATACAACTAAACTTTTCTTTCAATAGCTAGATTTTTTTATATGGAAGTATACATTTTTTCATTGATAATACTAAAAAAAAAGAAACATGGTTGATTTGGAGTTCAAAATTTTCAGAGTTGTTCTTTTAATATACCATGCTTAGATGTTGTTAAAATTTATTTGAATTACTAAATTTTTCTAATTTTTTTTATTGCATCTAAAAAATTTATGTTGAGTGGTACAAAATAGTAGAGTTGACTAATAGTTTTGGGAACGAATAAACAAATTAAAAGAAAAATGATATTAGCGAATAAAGTACAAACTAGCTATAATTAATCTTTAGGGGTATCGATGTCTTTTTGACATTTTCGTTACGCAATGTTAGAATTAACTAACAGTTTTAGTGGGTAAAGTGAGAAAAAATGATATTAGGAGATAAAGTTCAAATTGGTTAAACCTTTGGGGGGGGGGGGGTTTATAATTAACCAAAAAAAAAAAAAAACACTTTGCCTCCCAACCCTAGTACATGTCACACCCTCAAAACATGTGAAAATTTTGCCCCCAACTTTGCCTTTAGTATTATTTACACTGTGCTCCCTTCGGCCAACAAAATGTACACTTTGTTTTAATAATTAACAACTCTATATATTATATATTGAACTGATTAGAAAGTTATAATATAATTATAATGCTTAAAACTAACATACCTTACACCAAAACATTATTGATGAAAAACGCCACACACACACACACACACACACATAATCATTTTACTGTCAACATTTCCTTACAATGTATTTTTGTAAGTTTTCTTCAAGATAGAATTTGAAACTTTCATATTAAAAAATGTCCTGTAAATAATCTCTTGTGTCATAATATCTTTTGAATTGTGCAAAATTAACTTATAAATCTTTAACCTCAAAAAATAAAAGAATGAGTTACGTAAAAATTTATTAAATTTATCAACAAAATGCATATACCCTTTCTTACTCTTGGAGCAGATATTGTAATTTAAAAGCATATTTATATCATTTAGTTTAATTAAGTAAAAGCATGTAACTTTTATTTTTATATTGAAACTTATATTGAACATTATCTTTTGATGCTTAGTCTTTGACAAGTGCTTTTAAATTTTTTATTGATAGTGTTTTGCCAACATGTTTTGTTAATATCAAATTTATTAAATTATTACAAAACTCAATTTTTATTCTTTGAGAATAAAGATTAATAGTTCGAAAGATATTATGGTATACAAAATTATTTATATCACTTTTTAAAATATAAATGTTTTTAATTATATCTTAAAAACACTTACAACCTTACATGGTAATGAAATGTTATACTAAATGTTTATTTTGAAGAACTATATGCGTGATGTTTTTCTTCAATATTTGTTTTGGCAAAAGTATGTTAATGTTAAATATTAAAATTTTGTTATAACTTTCTTATTTGTCCAATATATTATATATAGAGTTGCTAATTATTAAAGCAAAATATATGATTTTTTTTTTATAATGTTGAAGTGAGAAACAAAGTGTGAATAATATTGAGGGCAAAGTGAGAAGAAAAATTTTCACATGTTTTGATGGATTAACATTTACTAGGGTAGGGAGGCCAAGTGTACATTTTTTTAGGGGACAAAGTGTGACTATCCCCATAGTTGAGGGGGCAAGATGTTATTAACCCTTGAACTTTAGTGCTGAAAGCATCATATCAACAAGCATTAAACCCCTCTTGAACTTAACCTTAGTTGCACTTAACTCCCTCAACTTAATAAATAAGCACTTTGCCCTCTTGTTTTATGTTTTAGGACAAAAGTTCCCCTCCACATTAATCATTATTTTATTTCTTTTTCTCCTTTTTGACCTTTTTCTACTTATCCATTTCCTTTATTCTTTAAAATTTTCTCCTTTCTCTCATGTGATCACTACTTTCTTCTCTTTGCTATTATTATCCATATAATAATTTTAATTTTCTTAAACTTCATCTTTATTTATTTCTATCTTTTTTACTTTTTGTGATTGGAAGTAATATTCTCATAAAATATATGTTATAACAAAGTATATGTTATCTATGCCCTTAAACTATTTCATACATTACTTAAATCAATACATCTAGAGTTTAGAATAAAAATAATTTTTAATAACAATAGTAACAAATTGAAAAATCATAATAACATAGCAGTTGATCAATTATATATAAAAAAATAAATAAAACAATTATTTATTAATTTTTTAGGATATACTTTTAAACATTAAGTGATTCAAATTCTAGTTTGTTAATATTTTTTTAAATAGTCCAATTGCTAGCAATATAGATTTTTTACTATAATAGGCATATATTGGTTTTGTATGCTATACAAATTTTCATGAATTTTCTAATAATGTAAATAAATAAAACCAGAATGAAATTATAAGAAAAAGATAATTACAATATTATAATAAGTATACAAATTAGTAATTCTAATAGACAAATGAAACAAAATAGTGACTTAAGAGTAGTGAAAAAAAAGAAAACGGTAAAAGAAAGAAAGGAAAAAAAAGATAGTAGCAGAAAATGGAAAAAATAAGGGAATGAATAAACAAAAAAGAAACAAAGGTCTTTGAGACTGTTCAAGTCTGTTGAGGCTTACCTCCTCGCAATTCCTGATGCCTACATCTAATTAGTCATCCTACTGCAGAACTCTTCCACATATTTAGTTGTGTTTACTTGTGTTGTTTTTCCAATATTTCCTTTTGCTTTAAGCTGTTTGGTTCAATTATCTGAAGTTTTGATCAAGCTTCAAAGTGTGGTTTGCTTGTATTACATCGGCTCAAGTAAATTAATAGTTATCCTCTGCAGTCATGGTTAATCACAGCATTGCAATAGATACATGATGCACTGGAAAAGACTATAGATTTGCCTCTGAGATGGAAGTTGTATTGTTTGAATAAGGTGAACTTTGAATATCAGTGCCCCTTCTAGAAATCTTGAACTGCTTCAAGAATTTCAGAATTAAAAACTATGGCTGCATTTGGCTATGTAACCAAAATCACAACAGGCTCAAAAAATAAAAAGAAGAAAACAAAATCTTCATACTCAAAATTCATTAGCGAGAATGGAATTTAATAAGTTTCAAAGACGATTGGTCTAATCTCAAAGCAAACATTGGACTTAGATTTTTACTATGGACATTTCAACTTGGTGCCATTGTTTTCGTATGATATCTTCTCAATCCTTTACAAATCACACTTTATCACGATACAAATATAAAACATCACAAGTTTCCTTGCAAATTTGGTTAAATACACACACTGGACTTACTAAATAATCCTGTTGGGGCAATAATCACTACTTATAAATCGGCAGCCTAGAATTTATTGGCAAAAAGGACTGGTTACTTATAAATCATCCCTCTTTCGCATTGGCCCTTTTACTGGAAAACCGATTACTTATCAACTAGTTAGATGGTAAAATCAGTTCAATGATTCTACACGTCTTTTTTTTTTAAGCATATTGATTCTACACTTTATTACTCTCCTAGTACATTTTACTACTTTCATCTTTAGTTGTGAAAACAAGGAACGTAGCTAAAACTTTTGTGTTGGATATGAGTTTAACTTTTTTCCGAAAGAGTTTCAAAAAATTAGAAGAGTTAATTGCACTTTGTCTCTCCATCTATTTTGATGGTGTCTCCAAATTTTCTAGTAAATAGAGAGGCCGAAGAGGAGTACAAATATATTAATCTTCAATGGGTCTGGCAGTCTGCTTCTACTTAGATCTGCAGCAGCACATCCGACTGATGGATTAGATAAAAAAGCCAGGGCGAGCAGCAGATGCAAACTTCCCTTCATGGTTGGAGATACTTTCAAGTTGTCTAATTTGGCCTAATGAGGATCATTCACAAAATTTGCACAACTGCAGCAGAAGGAAATCCTGGGGTAGTGACTACTTATATAACGTTCATGTTCCAGAAAGCAATATGTTTTTAACAGCCAGGACGGGCAGCAATTCGGCCAAACTCAAGGGGGTCATGAGCCAATGGGTTTGACTCTTATTGGGTCGGGGTCAAAATTGAAGGATTGAATAAAATAATAATGATGTCATAAATATATTTTGATTCCATAAAAAATAAAGGGAAAATTGGCGAAAGGTCCATCACATTTGTAGCAAGTCCTTTTTTGATCCCTCATATATAAAAGGTTGTAAAATGGTCCCTCACATTTACAAAAAGTTCTTTTTGGTCCCTGATATATGAAAAAGATAAAATGGTTCCTCATATTTGCAAAATAGTCTTTCTTTTGGTCCCTCACATTATTAGAATTATTACAAATATATTTTATTAAACCTTTAGTTGTATAATTTTATTTTACATAATTAAAACATATTTATGATGTTGTTATTACATCATCTAGTTCTCCATATTCAAAGACTCTGGCTCAACCAGTAAAATCCATTTTTCCTTGAATCATAATTTCGACTGAGTTACTGTTCGGTTTGAGTTTCAGAAAACTATTCAAAATTGGGTTTAATTTGGCGAATAAGATTAGATGAGGGCATGTGACTTTTTATTTGGAGGGAAACGATGTGTTGTTCCTATATTGCCAATGAAATTTATCATATATGTGATTAAGACGTGCATTATTTAGACGAAAAGCTAACCACAGATGATGTAATTAATGACATCATAAATATATCTTAATTATGTAAAATAAAAATATATTTAAATTTTACTTAAAATATGTTTATTTTAAATTATAATAATGTGAGGGACAAAAGAAGGACTTTTTACAAATGTGAGGGATCATTTTCCATATTTTCATATGTGAAGGACACAAAATGGACTATTCACAAGTGTGAGGGATCAAAAAAGGACTTTTTACAATGCAAGGGATCATTTTACATCTTTTGATATGTGAAGGACCAAAAAAAAAAAAAGATGTGAGAGACGATATTGATAATTTTCCCAAAAATAAAATAATATAAAAAATACCTCTTAACTTTAGCATATGTAATAAGTTTGTAAGTAATAGAAGTGTTTATATAACAAATGAGGTTTTAAACATAACTTGAAAATATTTGTGGGTAGAAATAATGTAGGGCAAATCACATTTTACCCCCTCCCCCTATGGTTTAGTATTTTTGTACATAACCCTCATATGGTTTTAAAAACTATACATAACTCCCACATGATTTGAATTAAAGTGTCAAAGTGACGGGGAGGAAAACAATGGTATATATATCAAAAGGCATTTGGTTTTTCATTCTAGAAGCACATTTTCTTAACTTTTTCTCTAGGCTTTACTAATTTAAATATCAGAGTGCTAAGAAAAAATTATCGGAGGATTTTGGCCCTATATTCCTTGTAGGTCAGAAAGAAATTGCTGACTTGTTTATCCAATTCATCATTGGAAAATCCTTGATTCTACATAAGCGGCCAATTGAAGATTAATATTTTTGCACTCAGGCTTCGGCATCTCCGTTTACCACAAAAACTCGAGAAACCATCAAAATAGATGGAGAGACAAAGTGCAATCATCTCTTTTTACTACCAAAAACATTACTTTAAATTTTTCAGAAGGCAATCGGAAAGGTAATAACTCATATAAAAGTATTAAACGTGTACTTTAATAGATGGAGATGACTATTGGTTTTTCAATGAAAGGGCCAAAAGACCCTCGACTTCATGTTTTAGGTCTACACAAACGAAGGATGATTAGTGTGCCCAATGTACGTACTCAACGAAATGAGGCACTTGACAAACATCCTTTTTACTTCAATATTCGGCTAGCCCATTTAAGAGTGCCAAACACAGAGTTGAGGCACTTGACAAAGATAACTTCATTTACAGCTATAGCGTAATTGAAAGTGATGCATTGAAAGAAGGGATTGAGAAATTCACTAATGAGATCAAATTTGAAGCATCCCCTGATGGAGGGTCAATCTGCAAGACCACCAGCTCTATCTACACCAAGGGTGATGCCAAGATCCCTGAGGGAGAAATCCAGGGAGGAAGACAAAGGTCTTTGGGACTGTTCAAGGCTGTTGAGGCTTACCTCCTCGCAAATCCTGATGCCTACAACTAATTAGTCATCCT
The DNA here is from genome assembly GCF_003713205.1 of Coffea eugenioides. Lineage (NCBI taxonomy): Eukaryota > Viridiplantae > Streptophyta > Magnoliopsida > Gentianales > Rubiaceae > Coffea > Coffea eugenioides. The sequence goes on from NC_040037.1 coordinate 15,775,221, forward strand.
ACTGTAGGACCCTTCCACATATTTATTTGTGTTGCTTTTCCAACATTTCCTTTTGCTTTAAGCTGTTTGGTTCAATTGTCTGAAGTTGATGATCAACTTCAAAGCGTGCTTTGCTAGTATTTTTTGTACTAAAATAAGGAATAAACCCAGTTTCAAGCGTTTGCCTTGCATTGTCCGGCTATTTTGAATCCAATTCGCATAAAAAAAAAGACAAAGCCTATTTTCAATCCAGTTTGGATAAAAAGCAACAAAATCTAGCACTAACATTAATTAATGGATACACAATTGTAAATTTGTAATTAAGCATCCAGTCTTGGGTCTATACCCGATCTTAACTAAGAGTCGTCCCACTCCTTCGCCAATTGTGGCTAGAATTTTGGAAAATACCGAAATAGGACTAAGACTTGACAGAGGTTATCTATTGAAAAAGATGAGAAGTACTCTTTCTCCTCTTTCATGTAAAACTAGAATAATCCATTGAAGATATGTTCGGTTTGGGGTTGATTTTCAACTTCCACTTCCACTTTACTTCGGCAGAAGACAATGACATGTAATTTATGATGTCAGTATAAAACGAGTACCTCCTGTCAACAGAAAAAGACCAACTCTACTTTGCACGATTAATGTTTTCATTAGTTTTCTCTTTACGTTTTTTGCAACCTAAGTTATGAATATGCTCTATCCATTCTAATTTTTTCCCACTGGTGAACGAAGTAGATAAAACAGATATAGGTATTTCAAATATTTACCCTTTTCTTGGGTTCTGAAGAATTGGTGTCAATTGTAATGATTAAGCAGGAAGAGCAGTGTGGCGTACAAGTACAGGTACACGTCATTTGTTTCTTTCAAGAATTATGCTGGAGATTAGAGCTATATTGAATTTATGGGTGCAATGGATCCAGAATAAAAGTTTGAGGTATCGGGACAATTATTGATAACTTAGGGCGCAAATGATCAAAATAAATGTTGAAGGTATAATATGAGATTCTGGGTTCAAAAAATAGTTATTCCAAGTAGAAAATTCTTTTTTTTTTTGAGCCACCAAGGAGAAACTTTTGGACACATGTCTCTTGACTTGTAGGAGGTTTTTTTTTTTTTTTTTTTTACATTTTTTCTTTTAGTGTAAGCGAGAGAACTCGAACCGAGACCTCTCACTTATACTCCCTCCCCGTACCACCAACCAACCCTTCCCCCCCCCCCTTTCTTTTACAAAAATTTAGTGTAAGCAGACTCGAACCCAAGATCTCTTGTTTACACTCTCTCCCCCGTACCAACCAACCCATCCCTCCCTCATTTAAAAATTTGGATCATTTCTCGATTTGTATTCCATGATTATCCAAAGAAGCAAAGAAGAACTCTGGACTGGATGATATCATTTTTCTTCCATGTCCAGACGACAAATGAAAGTAGAGAGTAGAGACCAAAAGAAAAAAAAAATCCTGTTCCTTCCCTCACTTTCTCACTCAAATTTATGAGGACTGAAGCCAATGCTTACCATTGAGAAAGAAAAAATAAATTACTGTATAAATATGAGTTTCCTGTTGTTCATGCTTGAGTAAATTCTCGGTTCATAAAATTCAGGATTGGCGTCCCCTTCTCATATACAAGGTTTGTTAAAAAAAAAAAAAGTAAATTCTCAGCTAGATACAGTTATGATCAGAGATGAATTTGCTTGTATTCATTCATTTGTTAGCATTATTGCAGCTACTGTACTATGGTTGCGTTGCACTGGGTGAATATTTGGACTTTTCACATTGCTTTTCTTTAAGTGTTTCTCAATTATTTGGCCTTTTCAAATTCAAGTCCACAGCTCTGAAGATGACTATTGGCCTAATTGCTTGTAAAAGTTCAGAAAAAATTTTGGCTCAAGACTTTATTGATTAGGACGGTTGAAACTAAAAATTATTCCAGATTAATCAGCAGAATTGAAACCTTAAATAACTATTGACATCATGCGCACATTATTTTCTACCTCTATAGAAAGACAAAAGTGTATAGACTGCGATTTTTATAATCAGTGAATCCACAATAATTATTCTTCTTATTTTTGTTTTGTAACTTTAGTGAGAAAGAGAGGCGAAATTTTTTGGTTATTTCAATGAAAGCAAACATTACAACTAGTACAATGATTTCTATATGTTGTAATTGTGCACAATATTTCAAAGGTCCTTCATTGGGGAACTTAGACAGTTAAAATGCTTAAAAGCTGCAATTACAAACATGACCTGGCAATGAAGGGAAGGTTGAATTTGCAATTAGACTTGGGTTTGGCCTCTAGAAGATTATTTGGAATAGTATTTTGGAAAAATACCGTAACACTTTTTGGAATGTGATGTATTTAAGATAAAATGATGGTTGAGAAGATATAAAAAAAAATTGATTGAAAAATGTGTTTATAATGCATTCAAAATTTTTTTGCAAATAAAGCTCTATCATCAAAACACACTCATGAGGAACCATCAAAACAGACAAAAAACTAATGTTCGAAGAACACCAAAGCTATTTTAAAATTCAATGTCAGAGTACAGGAGTTTTAACTATGTACTTTAATTTTTACAATTAATGGAAAAGTAGCAAGATGGCCATATTTTGAGAGAAGGGTAAAGTGTGGAACAAATAATTAAATTGGAAATGTAAAGTATATATTTTTACAAAGTGTGAATTAAATTGGACGTGTAATTATTATTTTTTTTTTTCGACAAATAAAATACTGCAGGTGGTTTGAACTCCCTACCTACGGCCCGCCAATGAGCTAAGCTCAGTGGCTTGACATGTAATTATTGAGGATGGTAACTACTTGTTTTTTCAGTCAGAGGGCCCGAAAGGATTTTGGCTTCATTCTTTAGGCTCGTATAAAAATAGGATGATTTGGTGTTTCCCATGTATGTACTCGACAAAATGTTTTGCGAAATCACCGTCAAACTTTTACTTCTCTCTATATATATATTTTTGATAGTGATGATACACCCTTAACTTAAAAAATACAGATTTGTAGTCATTCCATAACTTTAAACAGTTTATCTTTTATTGAATATGTCAAAACAACGTAATTTTGCAACTCCCACTTTCTCTCCATGACCATTTGACCACCATTGGGTAGCGATTGACCAATACTATTCCATTATCTATATTTGATAAAATTACATCCTTAAATTGCATAGAATCTAAATTTGGCTTAGTCTACTATGAATCTTGATAGAATATATTATATATGAAGTGAAAACGATAATTCTACAACCGTTTGATAAGGGAAAATCGAGTAAATAGTTTCTCACTTATTGATTTTGTACTTTTTACATCTTTCATATACGAAATGATGATTTTTTTTTTATTCTTTCACTCACAATAAAAAAACATACATTTTTAGTCTCTCATCTCATTTCTTGCCCCAAAAAAATCACATGCATTTCATGCCTTGCAAGCTTTGGGAATAAAATTGGAAGATAGCCAAAAAAGAAAAAAAGAAAAAATTGTCTTCATATTTCTTTCTTCTTCATTCGATTTTCCTAACCAAGAATGAGGCAGCAGCCATGGCTATTGTCGGCCACCGTATTGGCAGTGCAGTTGTCGGTCAATACCACTTTGGATTACAAAATTTTACCAAAATTCAATTCCCGAGTCAGTTTTCCACATAGAATCTGATTTCAATATTAGGTTTTTTTGGCAAAAATGCACGAATGCAGGTAAAACAAAAAATCATTGGCAAATAGAATCTGGTTTCAAAATTAGTTTGTACTTTCTTTCAAAATCATATGGCTAATAGAGAAAACATGGGGCTTTCTTTTTAATATGTTGGAAGATTCTATCCATCATTTTTTAGTTTTTACCCATTTTTGTTCTTACTTTTTTTTTTGCAATAACTAATATTGAAATGAGATTTCACATCAAAAGCTGAATGGAGTGTTGAATTTTTGTAAAATTTTGTGACTAAAAGTGGTGACAACCAATGGTGACACTGCCACCATGGTGGCCGGAGGCAGCCATGATGATTGTGATAAGAGTATATTTTACGTATTTTTAGTGTGCTTTATTAATTAGTTTTGGTGTGTTTTATTTAGTTTTATAAATAATTAACTAAGATTCTAGTGAAAATATGCATTTTGTGGTTAAAGTATGAAAATTGCATTTCTATTGATTTTTATGGTAAAAACTTCATATTTTGTAGGTTTAATGATTCAATCATCAAATGAAGTGCATTGAGAAAATATTTGGATGATTGAAGATGGATTAAAATGGTGAAAATAAAATATGAAGTGTAAAAGGAAAAATGCAATTTGAATCAAGAAAAAGTCAGCTTTGACAATTCAGACACATTTTCGTATTTTGACTATATCTGGAGCTACACAGATCGGATCAAGGTGATCTTGGTACCATTTTGAAGCTAAGAGATATATCTACATTTGGTGTGAAGACATCAAAGTCCAATTCGGCTGTTTTCCTAGTCAAAATGTCAAAATACAGAAGTCAAAGTCTGCTGCTGAGAGCTGAAAACGCGGAATTGACCAGTCAGTGGTATTTTTATCATATCTCGGTCTAGACAGCTCCAAATTGGATGATTCTTGAGGCATTGGACAGCTATTTCAATGGACTACAACTGCTATGTTTTGTACAAGAGCTAATTCAGCCGTCATCATAGAGAAAATAGCAGTTGAAGTAGCCAGATTCTGGTCAGAAATAGCTGCTGGTACAACCTGTTTTCTCCTTCAACAATTTACAGCTATGGATGAACGTATGACAACCAATTAGCAGCTGTAAAAGGGATGTTTCAAGCCTCATTTCCTGACTGCATTCATCTATATATAGCCATGGACTTGCAGGATTCAAGATAACTGGGGAGAAGGCTAGAGAAACTCACCAGAAATGTAGTTTTCACTAGAGTTTCCTTGGTTCATTAGTATAGTATAGGTAGAGTAGTTTATCCATCTTGTATTTGTAGTTAGATTTGGATGAATATTGGAGGAGCAAAGATGAAGAGGTCGATCTCATGTGACAAGGGTGATATCTCTTCTACTACTTTCTCTCTTGTATTGGATTTCATGTTTAATTATAATACAAGTTGGCTTTGTGTTTTTATTATGTTTAGTTAAAGTTTATGCCTAGAGTTATGGTTGAACTTGCTATATTTTGTTTGTGAGGTTTACTTGGTTATTTGGTGATATTATTTTGAGCACGTTATTTATCACTTTTGGTTATCTAATCATGATTAACTGGCCATTAATTATGATAATCTTAAGGTGTTAAGTTTGCAATGAAAATTGGAATTTAACACTAGTTCAAAGAAGTGATAAGCCTAGGGAGTACACTCACGAGAGTAGAGGTGCACCTATGTGGCTTAAGTGACTTGTTTCATGTAATTTCATAGAAGAAATGAACTTGTAGTTAATTTCATAACCACGAGAGTAGGTATGGCTTAATTACAAGTATAGTTGATTCACTACGAAAGTAGGTTTCACATACATTAGGAATTACGCCATAACTAGTCAAGATAATAGCATTCACTTAACCGGTAACTTCATTTGCAAGAGTAGTAAGGAATTCCATATCTCTCGGAGCTTTTTAGTGTTAATTTTCATTATTTTTATATTTGTGGTAGTCTAAATAATAAAGGAGTTCGAAAATCACCGGTAATTGCAATCTTCCCTGTGGGATCGACCCTTAATACCCTATACTCGCTCACGATTCGTATACTTGCGATAAATCGCGTGTGGGGTATTTAGGAATTTATAAATGTAAAACTTGATTGGGATGAGCTTAATATTATATGTATACCCCGCGCACGTCAAGTTTTTGGCGCCGTTGCCGGGGAAGATTTGGCAATATCGGTGTGAAGAGCAACTTTATTAGTTTAGACATAATATTAGTTATATTGTGAACGTTATTTTCTGTTATTTTAGTATTTTATGTGTGTATGCATTTTATCACCTATTCTTCTTACTAATTTTGCTCTTAAGTTGTTTAAAAGCAATTTTAGGTGATGAGGAGGATAGATCAATTTGGAGGACAAAGCTTGAGAAATGAAAGATTGGCAATGGATGGTTACCAAGTGAAAAGCTCCTTCAACAGAGGTAACCAAGAAATTACTGAAGGTATGTCTTTTGAAGATGGTTTAAGGTGCTTAAAGGCAAAATTTGATGTTATGATGGACACAATTATGCATGAAATTGAGCAAGGGAGGAATGTTAATACTTTTAATTCTTATCATGTGTTTTGTGACTTGTGTGGAGGTTATCATGCAACTAATACATGTATGCAAGTACAAAATGTGGATTATTATGATGAATTAAAGCATTACAATCCTTGGTTTGATCAATATAGTGCTAATTGGAGCAATTCTCTTTCTTATGGTTGGGAAAATCAATGTGCATATAGTGATTATCCATATTTTTATGATTACCAATCTGAAAATGTCCAATATAAAGCAAAACCATCTTGGGAGTTAGCTATAGAAAAGTTAGCTAATGTGACTTCCGACCGTTTTGATAGGATTGAGAAAAGAATAGATGAATTAACTTCTCACTTTGGCAGAATAAATGAGCAATTGAATGCATTGTGTGAGATTATTTCTTCTAATAAATTGCAAAATGATCCTAGCATGAATGGTAGGAATGTTGTATGTGAAAATGGATTGCATTTTGATGAAAATGATGAATCTCAATTGTGTTTCAATGAGCAAATGTCTATTTCACATGATAATATCTTTGGAACTAACTTTGAACCTCAAGAGGTGAGTTTTAATGACTCATTTTTCACCCCTCTTGAGGAGTGCATTGAAAGTGTAGGTTCTAAGGGTATTGCTGCCCAAGATACTCTTATGGCATTCCCGTTGGTAAGTTCTCAAGTGGTGCATATTCAAGGTAATATTTATGAAACACTTGGGATAGGTAAGTCAATTCCATTTCTCCTATCATTAGATCATGTGACTTTTGCTATAAAGTCACCATTTAATGATCCACCACGACCAAAAATGGTGGATTATTCGTTAACTAAGCCTCCTTGAAAAATGAGGTGAAATAGTCAAGCTATTGACTTTAAAGAAGCGCTTATTGGGAGGCAACCCAATGTTTGTTTAAGTTTATGTTATTTTGGGGTGATTTTATGTTTAAAGTATATGTTTGAGTTATTTTGTTATTTTTCATTTGTAGGTATTGGAAATGGAAGCAAAAGTGACCAAATGAGGTGAAAAAAGCGAAATTTGATCAAGGAACTCAACCCCTCAATTTGAGTAATTGTTGTTTTTGATTTGTTAGAAGGGGTTAAAATGCATATTTTGATCATTTTACATGTGCATGCATTGAGAATTTTAGCAAACAAATGATCTATGATGCATTTTGAGTGATTGGGGTACAAATGGTAATTTTTCAAAATTGGCTTTCTGCAAAAATTTCGCAGAAGAAAACGCACTTGGGCTGAAAACGCGCCTTAGAATCGCGTTTTCCATAATCGCGTTTTCAATTCTGCGCCTATACTGAAGAAAACGCGCCTCAAAACGCGACAGAAGTCGCGTTTTCTACCAAGTCGCGTTTTCCAGCCTGATCAAAAATTGAAAACGCGCCTTCAAATACGCGACTCCAAGTCGCGTTTTATAACACAGTCGCGTTTTCGATCCTGCAAGATATGTGAAGAAACGCGACTTCACAAAACGCGGCTTGGTGGCGCGTTTTGATGAGTCGCGTTTTCGGAAAAAAAAAATGCAGATTCCTTGATTCTCTTTTTTCTTCTTTTCCTCATATATTTTCTTGTACCTTGAGTTGCTTATTGTATATTTTATATAGGTACATCACCAAAACAAAGGGTTGAAATTATGGATCGCCGTTTTGTTTTATTAAGCCTTTGTTATCACTTTTGTTTCTTATTTTCTATGTTTCGATTATTATTACTAATGGTTATTCAATGGAACTTATGAAGCGTTGGAGTTACACGGACAATGGATTTTGAAGCTTCATATGCAATCACAACAATAGGGGAGTATTATTTTTCTTTATCTTCATTTTCCTTTTTACACATTGAGGACAATGTGTATGTTAAGTGTGGGGGGAGAATTGAGATTATATACATTGTATGTGATTGAATTATTAGTTGCAAATATTGGGCTTGTGTTAAAATTCAAAATTTTTCTAAAATCTTGTCCAAAATTGCAAACTTGCCCCAAAAAGTTTCATATTTTTTCGATTTTATCCAAGGAGTAACAAGTTCCATACCATTAGTAGTTCAAATTTCTCCTACATTTGAGATAAATATATGTGATTTGGAAACTTCTTTTCTCATTTAACTTGGAAATGACTATTATGTGATTATAATTTTTGCATTTGTAGGAAAGTATATCGTGTAAAGTGGAGAAAATTATACCTATATTTTTTTGCATATTTGATGAAATTTCTTTTCTTTATTGGATTTTATAAGTTAAGTGATAAATATGGTCAATAAGTGCAATACTTTTCTCATGATTATTCTTTTGAGGAATTTATTATTATCTATGCTGTAAAAAGAAAAAAAAAGTGGAAAGAAAAAAAAAAGAAAAAAAGATTTATTCTACTCCAATGATTCTCGTACTTAGTAACCGGGAGTCTTCATCTACAAATGTCGACTTTCGCGTAAAACGGTACTTGAATTAAGAGTATGCAAAGCAACTTGAGTATGTGAAGTGTTGAGTAACCGGTGATCTTCATCTAAAAATGTCGATTCTCGCGTCAAAAGACACTTTCACAACTTAAGTAATATTTAGCTAGTCGCGTTTTTAAGCATAGTCGCGTTTTCGATCCTGCAAGATATGTGAAGAAACGCGACTTCACAAAACGCGGCTTGGTGGCGCGTTTTGATGAGTCGCGTTTTCGGAAAAAAAAAAATGCAGATTCCTTGATTCTTTTTTTTCTTCTTTTCCTCATATATTTTCTTGTACCTTGAGTTGCTTATTGTATATTTTATATAGTTACATCACCAAAACAAAGGGTTGAAATTACGGATCGCCGTTTTGTTTTATTAAGCCTTTGTTATCACTTTTGTTTCTTATTTTCTATGTTTTGATTATTATTACTAATGGTTATTCAATGGAACTTATGAAGCGTTGGAGTTACACGGACAATGGATTTTGAAGCTTCATATGCAATCACAACAATAGGGGAGTATTATTTTTCTTTATCTTCATTTTCCTTTTTACACATTGAGGACAATGTGTATGTTAAGTGTGGGGGGAGAATTGAGATTATATACATTGTATGTGATTGAATTATTAGTTGCAAATATTGGGCTTGTGTTAAAATTCAAAATTTTTCTAAAATCTTGTCCAAAATTGCAAACTTGCCCCAAAAAGTTTCATATTTTTTCGATTTTATCCAAGGGGTAACAAGTTCCATACCATTAGTAGTTCAAATTTCTCCTACATTTGAGATAAATATATGTGATTTGGAAACTTCTTTTCTCATTTAACTTGGAAATGACTATTATGTGATTATAATTTTTGCATTTGTAGGAAAGTATATCGTGTAAAGTGGAGAAAATTATACCTATATTTTTTTGCATATTTGATGAAATTTCTTTTCTTTATTGGATTTTATAAGTTAAGTGATAAATATGGTCAATAAGTGCAATACTTTTCTCATGATTATTCTTTTGAGGAATTTATTATTATCTATGCTGTAAAAAGAAAAAAAAAGTGGAAAGAAAAAAAAAAGAAAAAAAGATTTATTCTACTCCAATGATTCTCGTACTTAGTAACCGGGAGTCTTCATCTACAAATGTCGACTTTCGCGTAAAACGGTACTTGAATTAAGAGTATGCAAAGCAACTTGAGTATGTGAAGTGTTGAGTAACCGGTGATCTTCATCTAAAAATGTCGATTCTCGCGTAAAAAGATACTTTCACAACTTAAGTAATATTTAGCTATATTATATAAATAAATCCCTCCTTAAGTTAAATAAGAAGATGATCATGGGTTTAGAAAGCATATTATTGGCCATATGAGTTACTTGCGTATGAAATTGGTTAAGGATGAGAAATTGACTTGAATTTGTTATAATGGTGGTATAATTGGCTCTCCTTTACTTGATATTATGAGTACTTGAATTTAATTGAATAATTGCATAATGGTTATTTACTCTGTTTTGAGGAAATGAAGTTGAAATGCTACATATGTTTATTTTCAAATTTTGGATTATTGTTGGTTTGTATTTCTTATTGCTTGAGGACAAGCAATGGTTCAAGTGTGGGGGTATTTGATAAGAGTATATTTTACGTATTTTTAGTGTGCTTTATTAATTAGTTTTGGTGTGTTTTATTTAGTTTTATAAATAATTAACTAAGATTCTAGTGAAAATATGCATTTTGTGGTTAAAGTATGAAAATTGCATTTCTATTGATTTTTATGGTAAAAACTTCATATTTTGTAGGTTTAATGATTCAATCATCAAATGAAGTGCATTGAGAAAATATTTGGATGATTGAAGATGGATTAAAATGGTGAAAATAAAATATGAAGTGTAAAAGGAAAAATGCAATTTGAATCAAGAAAAAGTCAGCTTTGACAATTCAGACACATTTTCGTATTTTGACTATATCTGGAGCTACACAGATCGGATCAAGGTGATCTTGGTACCATTTTGAAGCTAAGAGATATATCTACATTTGGTGTGAAGACATCAAAGTCCAATTCGGCTGTTTTCCTAGTCAAAATGTCAAAATACAGAAGTCAAAGTCTGCTGCTGAGAGCTGAAAACGCGGAATTGACCAGTCAGTGGTATTTTTATCATATCTCGGTCTAGACAGCTCCAAATTGGATGATTCTTGAGGCATTGGACAGCTATTTCAATGGACTACAACTGCTATGTTTTGTACAAGAGCTAATTCAGCCGTCATCATAGAGAAAATAGCAGTTGAAGTAGCCAGATTCTGGTCAGAAATAGCTGCTGGTACAACCTGTTTTCTCCTTCAACAATTTACAGCTATGGATGAACGTATGACAACCAATTAGCAGCTGTAAAAGGGATGTTTCAAGCCTCATTTCCTGACTGCATTCATCTATATATAGCCATGGACTTGCAGGATTCAAGATAACTGGGGAGAAGGCTAGAGAAACTCACCAGAAATGTAGTTTTCACTAGAGTTTCCTTGGTTCATTAGTATAGTATAGGTAGAGTAGTTTATCCATCTTGTATTTGTAGTTAGATTTGGATGAATATTGGAGGAGCAAAGATGAAGAGGTCGATCTCATGTGACAAGGGTGATATCTCTTCTACTACTTTCTCTCTTGTATTGGATTTCATGTTTAATTATAATACAAGTTGGCTTTGTGTTTTTATTATGTTTAGTTAAAGTTTATGCCTAGAGTTATGGTTGAACTTGCTATATTTTGTTTGTGAGGTTTACTTGGTTATTTGGTGATATTATTTTGAGCACGTTATTTATCACTTTTGGTTATCTAATCATGATTAACTGGCCATTAATTATGATAATCTTAAGGTGTTAAGTTTGCAATGAAAATTGGAATTTAACACTAGTTCAAAGAAGTGATAAGCCTAGGGAGTACACTCACGAGAGTAGAGGTGCACCTATGTGGCTTAAGTGACTTGTTTCATGTAATTTCATAGAAGAAATGAACTTGTAGTTAATTTCATAACCACGAGAGTAGGTATGGCTTAATTACAAGTATAGTTGATTCACTACGAAAGTAGGTTTCACATACATTAGGAATTACGCCATAACTAGTCAAGATAATAGCATTCACTTAACCGGTAACTTCATTTGCAAGAGTAGTAAGGAATTCCATATCTCTCGGAGTTTTTTAGTGTTAATTTTCATTATTTTTATATTTGTGGTAGTCTAAATAATAAAGGAGTTCGAAAATCACCGGTAATTGCAATCTTCCCTGTGGGATCGACCCTTAATACCCTATACTCGCTCACGATTCGTATACTTGCGATAAATCGCGTGTGGGGTATTTAGGAATTTATAAATGTAAAACTTGATTGGGATGAGCTTAATATTATATGTATACCCCGCGCACGTCAGATTGCATTATTTTTTACTAGAAAAATAGGACTTAAAAAAAAAGAAATGTGAGGGATGTTATTTCTTTTTTCCCTGCAATCTTCCAATTTTGCCTAAAGTTTGTGAGCCATGGATTGCATGCGATTTTGTTTTGGGCAAGAATCTAGATAGAAATGAGTTGAGGGACTAAAAATATTAAATTTTCATCTCTGAGGGATAAAAAATCATCATTTCAGAATTTACAAAAAATTATCATTTAATATGAGAGAGATGTATAAAATACAAAACTAATATGTAAGGGACTATTTGTATGATTTTTCCGGTCTTCAAATCTTGCTTTATCTGGCGGACATTCATGGAAAACAATAAGAAATTTGGAATCTACGTGAAAAATGACGCTGAAGGGGTTTATTCTCAAGATATGACGATGGAGCAGTTGTGGTCAAGAGTCGAGCAATAGTCATTGATTGGATCTGGAAACTAGAAGTTCAGCCACAATAGGATATGATTTTCCCAATATCATATGCAAAAAATGAGTCAGCACGATGGAAATGTCAACACTAAAGTCTTGAGTCACTGATTCCCCGCCAAAATGCCATATTTTGACCCGGGACGTTTTCGGGATGCCGCCTATTGAGTAGAAGATCTTTTGGATAAATTCTATTATTCTAGGCATAATTTCAGAAACCTCCCTTGAGGTTTCTTACTATTTCACTTAGTTCCTTTGATATTTTAAAAATTACACTTATCTCCCTTAATTTGACACTTTGGTAACCAAACTTTAAAATAGAGTAAAAAGTTTAATGAATACCCTAAAATGTCCTTATTTTACAAAGTTTAATTTGTTCTTCTAAATAAAAAGAGTATCGAGTTTTTCATGCTAATATTTATTATTTAATAATAAACTATAACAATAAATATTTATTACAATTGGGTATTTTTCATAGTGCTTTACTGGGAATATAAATTCTTTTTAAGATAGAGAAAAAAGTGCTACTTTGTTTCTTTTAAAGTTTATGGAATTTTTTTAATAAAAATTTATGGACTAGTTTAGTGGTGGAACTATCATAATTTGGTAATGATTTTGGGCCATTTGTTTTTAATTATTGTTGGCTTATCCTTGATTTTGATACCCAAAAAAAAAGAGCTACAAAAAAATTGGAGGATATTAAAAGTTATCTAAGAAATATTACTAGTTTAATGTTCAATTTGAATATGTATTAGGGACAACATTGATAGTTCTTCTATAATTTTAATGAAATATAAGAGAAATGAATAAGAAGGAAAATGGTAAAAAAAATTATAAAATCCATCCTCTGCATAACCAAGGCAACAAGAGAGTTTTATTAAAAATATTAAGTTGAGTATTGTTATTTTAAATGGACAAGTGAGGTGGGTATAATTTTTGAAATCTTAGAGGAGCCAAGTGAAATTATTAGAAACCTCTGGGGAGGTTTCTGAAATTATCCCATTATTCTAATATAACAAATTAAATTCCCTTATGTCCCTAATGATTTTCGAGCGAGAAGTATACTAGGCGTTTTTTTTTTCTGCTTTTTTACCTTTTGTCTTTGTGGTTGCAAATTACAATAGCCAACTGGTTGCCATAATTTCCGACTCCAAAATTGTTGAAGCAGTTTTAGAATTCTAGAGGGGGCACTGAAGGCAGAATCCCATTATTCAAACTAGACAACCTACAGGTGAAACCATGTATCCATTGCAACTTTTTGACTAAGAGAATAAAACTCGCTTGTTGTTTTTAAACATGGGTTCATTACTTTCAGTAGTCTATAAACACTTATTTCTCACCACTCCTTGTACCAAAAAAAACCTCTTCAAGAACTACCAGACCCTTCTTGAAACTCTCCTTGCTCTCAATCTTTGTCCATTTGCCAAAAACAAATTAAAGCATATATCGTGGCCCCTATCACTTACAGTGCTGAGATGACCACCTCAATCCCTCCTGCAAGGTTGTTCAAGGCCGTTATCCTTGACCACCACCTTCTTCCTAAGGTTGTGCCACAAGCCATTAAGAGTGTTGAAATTTTTGAAGGAGATGGTGGAGCTGGAACCATTAAAAAATTTCCAGAATAGTTTTAGAATTTATTCTTTTCCTGATTTTTGTTTTCATACGATGGATTTTTCTTGTATCTAGTATAAAATTATCTCTATTGCAAGTATACAATTACTGACAATTTCTTTTACTTCAATATTCAGCTAGCCCATTTAAGAGTGCCAAACACAGAGTTGAGACACTTGACAAAGACAACTTCGTTTATTGCTTTAGTGTAATTGAGAGTGATGCACTGAAAGAAGGAATTGAGAAATTCACTAATGAGATCAAATTTGAAGCCTCCCCTGATGGAGGGTCAATGTGCAAGACCACCAGCTCTATCTACACCAAGGGTGATGTCAAGATCCCTGAGGAAGAAATCCAGGGAGGAAAACAAAGGTCTTTGGGACTGTTCAAGGCTGTTGAGCCTTACCTCCTCACAAATCCTGATGCCTACAACTAATTAGTCATCCTACTGTAGGACTCTTCCACATATTTATTTGTGTTGTTTTTCCAACGTTTCCTTTTGCTTTAAGCTGTTTGGTTCAATTATCTGAAGTTATGATCAAACTTCAAAGTGTGCTTTGCTTGTGTTTTTGTACTAAAATAAGTGGTAAACCTTGTTTGAAGCTTTTGCCTTGCTATTGTCCAGGAACGACCTATTTTTAATCCAATTGTCATAAAGAAAAAAAGGACAAAAACTATTTTGAATCCAATTTGGATTAAAAAAAAGCAAAAAATTGCACTAACATAAAATTTTTGAAAAACACCTCTAAAAACATTTAATTCGTACTGATCCAATAGCATATGGAATGCAATTTTTATATTAAGTGAATCTACAATTATTCTTCTTCTTATTTTTGTTTTGCAACTATGGTGAGAAAAAGACGTGAAATTTTTTGGGTATTTCAATGTGAGCAAACGTTACAACTAGGTATAATGATTTCCTTATGTTGTAATTGATTTTCAGTCAAAGGGCCCTGGTCTTCATGTTTTAGGCTCGCATAAAAATACGATGATTTGGTGCTCCCTATGCATGACTGCATGTTCTTGACAAAATGTTTTGGCCCTCAAACTATTACGTCTGCACGTGTGATAATGACCCTCAAACTTTTACGTTTGTACATGTCTTTGCTTGTGAAACTTATAAAAGAAAAAGTAAAAAACACATATTTGTAGTTATTCCGTAGATTAAAAAAGCACATATTTGTAGTTATTTGGTAACTTTAAACCGTTAATCCTTACTGAATATGTCAAAATGATGTAGTTTTGATTTTCTCCTTCTTCCAATGATGTTCAGTGGCTGTTGAAACTCCCACTGCCTCAATGACCATTTGACCACCATTGAATGGCGATTGACCAGTACAGTTCCGTCATCTATATTTGACAAAATTACATCCTTAAATTGCGTAGAATCTAAATTTAGCTCAGTATACTATAAATCTTGATAGAACATATAATATCTGAAGCAAAAAATGATAGTTCTACTACCATTTGATAAATTCTTCAAATCTTGTTTTATCTAGTGACATTCATGGGAAAAATTTTTGGAATATACATGGAAAATGAAACCCAAGGGGTCAATTTTCTCAAGATTTGACAATGGAGCACTAGTCCTGATAGCTTGATCTCAATTTGCATCATGATGGATATGGACTGTCCTGATTTTGTGATTGGAACAGCTTTTATAGTTGTTCAAGGTTTGTAAATGCACGCATATTTGTTTACTATATAACAATGTGGTTGTGAACGAAAAGCTTTGTATCTTTCAAGTTTCAACATGTTGCAATCGAGTGCGTATGTACTTTGTTGTTGTATGTGAAATGTTTTTTTATTCAATCAATCATCATAGACATTAGTTGGTAAAAAAATTAAACATACTTGACCTTTGGATGGCTTTATGACAAGCAAATCTCTATATTTCTAAGACACAATTACACACTTGCATTTATTTGGTGAAGTCCGAAGATACTAGCATAAAACAGAGTAAAATTTGAACAAGGGGTAGATTGGAGGGTTGCTGTCGAATCAGAATCACCCCTATTTTTTGTCTTGAATTTTTAATGGATTGAAAGAACCATAGTCATTCTTTACGGATTTTGAAAAATTCAAAATTCCTTCTTTAGGGTTTCTAAGCTTTTGAAAAATTCAAAACTCCCTTTTTAGGGTTTCTAAGTATTGATTTGTAGTACATGCAGGATTTGAAGCGTGCCGCTATGAGTGGCAATGAAAAAGGAACAGGCCAAATAATTATCACTATGAAGGGTGGCCAAAATGGAGAAGAAAAATAGGTGAATTAATTTTCCTTGTTGAATGTTGCCTCATTTAGTGATTTTAGCTATATTTTTTCAATGCCAAGGGCTGATTCTTTGGAATAGAACAGCACATTTAAGTGCTTTTATTTCTGCTTTTGACCATGGTTATATATCAAAAAATATTTTTGTTTTGGTACCAGACACAGTCTTACGTGTCTGAGTGAGTGGTTGGCACTGGTTCATTTGGGATTTGGTTCCAAGTACTCCAAAAAATTATCTTTGTGTATGTACTAATAATTGGTTTATGCAGTGATGAACTTCTGTCACTTAGTCCTCATTGGCTTTCTTTTCTTTGCCCTTGTATTGTTATTGCGATCTATTTGAAGTGTCTAGAAACAGGTGATTGTGTTACCATAAAGAAGCTGCTGCAAGATCGGAGATATAAGAAGTGATTGTTTCATTCATCCAACCATGATAAGAATAAGTGTATATACACTGACAGTATATATAAAATTTACTCATATAAGAATAAGTGTACCTTGAACTTGTGCTAGAGTATGTTTTTGAAACTGTCTACTGAGTTTGAAGACACCGTAGTAGAATGAATCATCACACGCCAATTATATCTATTCAGCTGTATACGTACCAGTCAGTTTGACAGCTTTAGTTTCTTTTCTTATAGGATGGAAGTCTTGGTGGTGTAATGAGAGGCAATGTTTCAAAGGGAATAAGGGACAAAACTGCATTGTTGCAGAGGGAACTCTCACTTTTGAACCATGCCTTTTGGCCATATGCAATTCTATTTGGTAAAATAGTTTTCTTGGGGATGTCTTGCTCATCACTGATGGAATTAAAGTTGATTGGCTCATCTCTGTTAAAAGAAAGCATCATTGATGGAATTAAAGTTGATCGGCTCATCGCTGTTAAAAGAAAGCATCATTGATGGAATTTTGGTTTTTTTCAGTATTGGATTGGCTTAATTTCTTGAGTTATTAGTTTTAGAATTAAAGTTGATTTAAATATTAAGGTCCTCAAAAATAGGAGTCATAATGGGGTAGCGGATTGAATATTTTGAATTGAACTCCTAAGAGGTGAGCTTTCCCTTTGTCTCTGTGTTCATAAAAGCTAATTAGGGGATGGAAAAATGTTTGTGCTGAGAGGCTTTTTATTTCATGCCGTCACCTTATCTTAATGAAATTCTGGTCTTTAAATGAATATAGAAAAACATCACGTAGTTTTCTTGGTTAAGAAGGTTTTTGACCAATTCTCCCTACATAGCAAAAACACGGACGATCCCAATAGAGCATAAAGACCACATAGTATCTTTCTTTCACAGTATCTATCTACTAAGTAAGACATCTGATAATTTTTGTTATACTACTTCATATGGAATGCTCAATGATCACAGTCCAGTTATTGATGAGAATAGTTTTAATGAGTCAGTAGTGGCCTCTCAGAAAAAGAAGAAAATTGGCCTGGCAACATTTAGGCACAAATGGAAGAAGTTTTTGATTGCAATAGGAGTTGGATGTTCTTAAGCTTAAAGTAGAGAGATCTTACCGTCAGCAAGCTGAGGCAGTGGCACATTTTCTGACCAGGTTAGAGCTCGCTCAACTCAGATGACCCTCAACTGTACAAATAACCATCTAGGAAAAATTAGGAAAATTTGTGATTTTCTCGGTTCTGGATTTCAAGTGCTGCTGAAATTCGTAGAGCGAAAGGTGAGTGCATCTTTGAATGAAGTTAGTTATATACCACTTAGCACCTCTCTTTCTGTTCTTGGTCCAGATGATGGATTGTTCCTGCATGTGTCTGCTTCCAAGATATCTAAATCTTCTCCATATACTTAGTTTTTGTGTAGCTCTTTTCCGACTTACTGGTACTTCTTACTATAAAACACGATTCCTTTCAACAATTGTTAGGTAATTCATGTTCTATTATTAGTTTTCCTCCCTCTTTTATTTTCAAGCTTACACAGATGGGAGGCCAAGAATAAATCATGGAAGAGAAGCAACTATCAATGAATTCAATGGTCTGTTGCTTCAATATTTTGTTTAAGAAAAAAATTACTTGGTTTATATCTTATGTTTTCCTTACGTGTTGTTGTTTTATCTCAGCCATGGGGACCTGGTAGAGGTGGATGATGCAACAAGGGCATTGTGCCCATGGAAACATAGAGACGTGCCCCAAAAATGGTTTCGCCTAACTGCTACCACGCTACAGTGTACCAACTGCTATCGTGATTAGTTATATTTGTCTTAAAAATTAGTAACTTCATACTGGATGTAATCTATTTATCATTCATAGCAAATTAAAGACCAACAATATCCTTCTTGGCAAGACATGTGAGAGAAAGGCTTCGGATGTTGGTCTTTCAAAACTTCCATTAAATGGAGCTTCTGGCATGTCAAGTATGCATCTCTTCCATCGGACCATCCCTGTTGTAGCATATTAACGAAAATTGGGCACCCTCACGCAACATGTGAGGCTGCAATTTAACTAGTTACAAGTTAAAATAGTGCTGACAGCATTATTGGTGCTCCCCAAATTCTGAGCAGCTCCATAGGCCAAAAAGATCAACAGGAAGGACCAGCAGAGGAAATGAACATCTCTTTTGTAATTGTTGATGGTGGGATTCTTTTGAGTTGATGAGTTGACATGATCAACCACCAGTGGTGTCTCCTTATCCATGGCCATTGAGCTTTTTGATAGAGACCAACAAAAAGCCCATACCCAATTTTAATCAAAATCAAGTCAACCAGAATTCACACAAACCAATCACCAACTTTTTTTGGCTTATAAACATGTAATGTGCGTTTTGCTAAAGTGCAAACCAGGGTGTACATGTATTGTGCAGAATATAACAACTACTATGAATAAGGGGCAAAAATTCTTGTATATAAAAACATATAGTGCTAGCGGAGCTAATAGAAAGAAGGCGACATGAGAAAAGGGATTGGATTGAGGCCAAGGAAGAATCTGCAATTTGAAACAGCCTAAGGGGTTTAGGCGGCCAAAGCGGTAATCATCAATTGTCATACTCTCAACTGCATATTCTAGTTCTATAATCTATGGTACGACGTACAAGTAATTCTATACTAGAATACTAGATGTACTGCAGCTACAAATAGTTTACAATCAAATTCAGCCTTGTACCTGGTCCTAGCTCTTTTCTTCTGCTTTTCTTGCGAGCAAAAGGGTGGTAGAAGAAGGGCTGGAGAAGGAGAAGGTCGGTGGCAGGCGGTGGAGATTGATGGAAGAAGGAGACAATCTAAAGTTACCAAAATGCCCCGCTTAGTTGTTAAATTAGGAGTCAAATTACTTTCAGGTGATGGATCGCTGCAGAAGGTTTTAATTGGA
This sequence comes from Coffea eugenioides, assembly GCF_003713205.1. Lineage (NCBI taxonomy): Eukaryota > Viridiplantae > Streptophyta > Magnoliopsida > Gentianales > Rubiaceae > Coffea > Coffea eugenioides. The sequence goes on from NC_040037.1 coordinate 15,794,868, forward strand.
TCCAAAATTTAAGTTCACGTATTAAATTGGCCAAGAATAAATGTTAGGAACCGAATTGACATTAGCAAAAAATGTTCAGGGACTAATTTGGTCATTTTCCCAATGTCAACTGGGCTTTGACATTTGAGTAAGCAAATGTGTAACGAAAATACTTGCACATGCTTCACGGTGCTAAAGAAAGCTATTGCACCTTAGACCACTTGCTTACCTGTGGATCTGTGTATATATTGTAGATGGTAGTGATCCTTTCTTCTGGTATGATAATTGGCACACTGAGGGCCCTCTCTATTTTAAGTATCCTGAGTTTCTGCTTAAGAACTTAGGACTTTACTCGTACTAGAAAGTTGCTGACTTTATTAAGAATGGAACCTCGAATTGGCCAACAGGTAGAAGATTTAGGGCCTGTTTGGAACCTGAGTTTTTTGAGAGTTTGTCTAAAACTTTGGGCCTGTTTGGAACCTGAGTTTTTTGGGAGTTTGTCTAAAACTTTACTGTAGTGCACTGTAGAAGTTTTTGAAAAAATTTTGTAGAAATTTTTGTAAGGTGAAAAATTTTGTAGAAGTTTTTGTAAGGTGAAAAATTTCTTTTTTCTTTTTTTTTTCCTTTTCTATTTTTTTTCTCTTTCCCTTTCTTTTTCTTTTTCTTTTTCTTTTTCTTTTTCTTTCTTTCCTCTTTCTTTTCTTTCTTCTCTTTTTCTTCTTCTTCTTCTTCTTCTTCTTCTTCCCCGTTACCTCCGCCACCCCCAGCAGCCTACCAGCAACCGCCACCCCTCTCCTCCCTTTCCCCTTCTCCTCCCCTCCCCCCGCCGCCCCCTCTGCCCCGCCTTCCCCCTCCTCCCGCCACCCCCTCTGCCCCTTCCCGCTCTCGGCCCTTCCCCTCCCTCCGCCACGACGCGTCTTGCCCCTATCCCCTTTGCCCCGTTCTTCCCCTCTCTCCCCGCCTCCCCCTCCCCTCCGCCACCCTCTGCCCCTCCCCTTTGCCACCACCTCTACCCTCCCGCGTTCCCTCTCTACCCCTTCCCCTCCCCCCGCCACCCCCCTCTGCCCCTTCCCTTCCCCCGCCTTCCCCTCCCCTCGCCACCCCAGCAGCATTGCCCTTCTTGCCCCGCCTTTCCCCTCCTCGCCTGCCACCTCTCCCCCGTGCTTTATCCCGCCACCTTCGCCTCCCTGTCCCTTCCCGTTAATTTTCATCCTCACCATCTTATCTTTTCGTTTTTCTTTTTTTTTTTTTCTCACAGAGGCTGGAGAATCCGTAATTGTGCTGCCCGTACGTTATAGTGAGAGAAAAGAAAAAAGACAAGAGAGATTGAGTTGCCAGGGTGTAGGGAAAGGAGGGGAGATTGACAAAAGGGGGAAAAAAAAGCATCCGCACCTAGTGACACACCGAGGAATTACTGGCAGTGAGAACCGGCACCTCGGAATTGGCGCGAGTAAATCCTGTACAGAGAAGAAGCACCGGCAAATGGAGGTCGGTGGTGTCGGTGATAGAAAGAAAGAAAGAAAAGGAAAAGAGGCGAATATCCTTTTTGTGTTTTGGATATTTTAAGTGTGTAGGTAAAAAACTTTGAAAAGTTTTTTGGGATTCCTGTAGCAAAAGTTGTTAAAAATTATAGTAGGAAAAAACTTGTCCAAAAACCTAGCTTCCAAACAGGCCCCTA
>NC_040037.1:15798146-15877149 GCF_003713205.1 Coffea eugenioides
ATGGTCTGTCTCTTCTTCCAAGTAGTTCTCTGTGAAACCTGCCAGAAACAATCTATTGCACCGAAGGTAGTGCAGTGCAATGGTTTCAACTGGTAATGGGATGATAGGGGAGTGGTACAGAAATATGCTTGTATAGTTTATGTGAATAAATGTTGAAAAAGGAAATCATTACTAAGGATAGGCTGCTGAAATGGGGTATGACTAATGTCTCATCCAAGTGTGTCCTATGTGGCATAGCAGGGAATTTTCTGGACCATTTGTTCTTTGATTGTAGCTTTTTAAGATGTGTGGGACCAAGGGTACGAACGGTTGTCAGTAACAATTATTCTAAATGATGTAACATTTTTTGAATCAGATATAACTACATGTGAACTACATGTAAAATTTAATAACATATACAATTATTACATATGAAACCTACATAAATAGTAATAAAATATCACACCTCTGTTGTAAGGATGTATAAAAAAGTTTACATAAAAAATTATAAAACGTTGAAAAAATATTAACCCCGCACTTGTGTTTGATGTATAGAAGTCCCTAACCTTGAAGTCAAGAAATGGAGCTGCGGCGTAAGCATTCTTATGGGAAATCTTTTGGTGCAAAACTAAGAAGACTGGTGCTTGCAGTAACTAACTGTATGGCATCTGTGACAGGAAAGACACAGGAGTCTTTCAGCTTCTTGAGGCAACCACTTGCAAAATTCTCTTTGACATTGCCAAGGTTATTCAACTATCTGTTATATCTTTTCAACAATAGAGAGGAAGAAATTTTACACCTAATCCTCAATCCAACTCAAAAGGCAATTGCTAACTATCTGTTATATCTTGGCCAAGAGTTCCACGAACTCAGGAAAATTGGTAACTGATGTTGGAGAGGGGATTACATCCGGATTGCTCGTGCGATTGAGTAACTATACAGAAATTCTTTTTGTATTGAAGCTGTAGTAGGGGAAGATTCCCTTTATAAAGCTGATTTTCTCATGATTAATAAGAGGATAAATGTTGCCCAATTTTTTTTTATCAAATGTGTAACGAAAATATTGGCCATGATCAGCAAGACCTCCTTAATCATAAAAGTTTCTTGAATTTCTTCGTCCAATTTGTTTAAGCGAGCATTTTTAAATGATATTTTTAAGCAAATTGATTTTTGTATTATAGATACTTACTACTATTACTTCATACCTAGCTATATGTTTTAATCCAGAACAAATCAGGGCCACGGGCCACCTTCCACATAGCGAAAGCAGAAAAGCTAGAGGACAAATAAAACTACATAACTGCTTTTTTGTACTCAGTGACTCAACTGATTTTTCACTCGATAATTCATCCAATTTTCATTGAAAGGCCCTAAGAGGCCCTTGGCTTCACGTTCCGGGCCTGGAAAAAATTGGATGATTTGGTGTGTCCAATGCATATACGTGTAAATTTTCAAATAGTGATACTTTTTAAAAAGAGTTTTTAAATAGTGATAGTTCTAAAACAACGCATTCGCTGAATGCTCGAATGTGTCTTTTAAACAACGGCATTTAGTAAATACGTTCTTAAGGAAAAATGCCTACACAAAGAAAAGAATGAATTCTGTGAATGTGCCTTTTGAGGAAACAACACATTTACTAAGTATGTTTTTTCACTTTTTGGGAAGAAGTTTAAAAAACAATACCCTTTAAAATGTAATTTTAGAAAATCCCACTTTTTGACAATTTACTCGAGCTTGTACTTGACAAAAATGTGTTGGGAAAATTGTGACGTCAGGTGAATTGTAAAACCGTCATGCCATCGTAATGTATGTTTTTTACACTAGATCGAGTAAGAATTATATCAAAACAGTCGGCCACAATATAGGAATGTGAAAACTTTATGTTAGGTGAGTTGTAATATTTTTGTATCATCTAACGTATATTTGCCAAAGATTGAGAATATAATACATGGAAACAATAGATCACAATGTTGAAATGTCAAACCTCATGTTTCAAAACAAATACTTATTAAACTCCTTCATATCGCTAACGAATTTTGATTCTGAAGTAATAATAGTTTTATTTAATTATTTGCCTTTTTTTTGGAACAATATTAAAATGTAGCCATAAATTTAAATTCCAAAATTGTTGAATACTTGGGGAATTCTAGAAATGGCACTGGGAGTCAAAGTTCACCTTATTCAAAAGTCACCAGCCATCTCAGAGTACATGTTTCTATTGAGTTTCTGGTTCAATATGTATCCATTGCCATTTTTGGCTGATCAACCATGACTAAGAGAATTAATTGATTTGCTTGCCGTTTTTGAAAAAGGGTTCATTACTTTCTGTAGTCTATAAACACTCTTACTTCTCACCACTAAACCTCTTCAAGAACAACCAAAACCTTCTTGGATTAAATCCCTCTCGTTCTTAAAGTATCATGGCCCCTATCACTTATAGTTCTGAGATGACCTCCCCAATCCCTCCAGCTAGGTTGTTTAAGGCCGCCATCCTTGATGACACCCTTCTTCCCCAAATCCTGCCGCAGGCCATTACGAGTGTCGAAATCCTTGAAGGAGATGGTGGAGCTGGAACAATAAAGTTGAGCAAATTTGGTGAAGGTTAGATATTAAATTCAACATGATTATTTTCATAACAGTTGAATTCATTCAAGGGATTTCTTTAATGTTGTAGTGACTTATCTTTGGTAAAATGTAAAAGCTAACAACTTCTTTATACTTCGATATTCAGCTAACAAATTCAAGAGTGCCAAACACAGAGTTGATGAACTTGACAAAGAAAACTTCGTTTACAGCTATAGCGTATAATTGAGAGTGATGCATTGAAAGAAGGAATTGAGAAATTCACCAATGAGATCAAATTTGAAGCCTCCCCTAATGGAGGGTCAATTTGCAAAACTAACAGCAGTATCTACACCAAGGGTGATGTCCAGATCACTGAGGAAGAAATTAAGGGAGCAACAGAAAGGGCTTTGGGAATGTTCAAGGCTGTTGAGGCTTATCTCCTTGCCAATCCTGATGCCTACAACTAATTAATCAAGCCACTGCAAGACTCTTCCACACATATTTGCTTACTGTTGTTTTTTACGAAAGCTTTAATTGCCTGAAGCTGTATGGTTGAATTATTTTGAAGCTCTGATCATAATATGTGATCAAAGTGTGCTTTGCTTGTATTTTTGCTTGATCACAGAGTGTGATCTTGTTTGATGCTTTTTCTTCGTTCTTGTGCTGCAACAAACTATTTTGAATTCCATTTCATATCTCTCATCTTGAAGTCCCAAGATTCAATGGGACTGGGAATTCTTACCAATCAGCAGCATATATTGGAGAATCGATATGGAGACACGAATTACTATCATTTACGTGCTTGCAAATACATATGCTTAGTGGGATAATGAAGATTAATAAGTCTTAGAAATGCCAACACAAATGAGTCGCAGGGATCTTCTTGTTTAGAGTTAATTCTAAAATTCCAATGCTACTTTACAGATATATATACGTGTCAATGTAAAAAAAAAAAACTACCTTTTGTCAAAAGAAAAGAGAAAAGGGCCAACTCTACTTTACACGCCTAATATTTTCTTTAATTTTTTAAATCATAATTGATTGTTATTTTCGACATTTTGCACCCTAAATTATCAAAATTTCCGGACATTCTAATTGCTCTTAATATTGAAGAAGTGATAGATATACAGATGCAGGTTTTCAATTTTTTCCCCTTTCTGGATTCGCAAGAGGCAGTTCTAACTTTTATTATTGTTAAGTAGCAAGAATTGCAGTGTACAATCACACATCACTTATATTCGTTTTAATTAAATTATGTAAGAGAGTATGGTGATCGAAATTAATTTATTAAGTTTATTGTGCTATAAGCCCAAAATAAAAGCTGGAGATGTATTGTAACAACAATTGGTAACTTAGGCCACAAAGATCAAAATAAATGTTGAAGGTGTAATATGAGATTATGGATTCAAAATATAGTTACTCCAAGGACAAATTCTTGGGCTATATGTTTCTTGACCTCTAGAAACTTATTTAGAGTCATTTCTGTCTACCTCAAAAAAAAAAAAAAGTCACTTTTGTCATTTGTCCAAGAACAGTTCTGGGGCCATCTCGATAGTATATATTTTTCTTACATGCCAAGACAATTAATGAAAATTGCATAATAACACGCGCGCGCACGCACACACACACTCTCTCTCTCTCTCTCTTGCGGTTGCTGCCAAGTCTTTCCACTGAAAAGGAAAATTCATATTGTTTACATAGATAAATTACCTCCAGTCCGTGGAATGTCTTGATGTTAGGTGAGTTCTAATATTTTGGTATCATCTAATGTTCATTTGTGAAAGATTGAGAAATGATAAAGAGCAAAACACCAAATTATTCCATAAATTATTTTGCCAAAATCAAAATAGTCCATAAATTTTCTTTTGGCCAAATCTTTGTCATGAACTTTCAGAAACGGTTGCTTTCTGCAACCGTTCGTGAGGGATTTCATCCGGATTGCTTGTGCAGTTGAGTAACTATACAGAAATTCTTTTTGGGATGCTGAGTATCTTAGGATGGGTACAATGATCGCTTAGATCATCAGAGATGATTGTTGATGTAGGAGGGGAAGATTCCCTTTATAAAGCTGATTTTCTCATGATTAATAAGAATATAAATGTTACCAAATTTTCTTTTCAAATGTGTAACGAAAATATTGGCCATGATCAGCAAGACCTTCTTAATTATAAAAGTTTCTTGAATGTCATCATCCAATTTGTTTAAGCGAGGATTTTTAAATGCTACTTTTAAGCAAATTGATTTTTGTATTATAGATATACTTACTACTATTACTTCATACCTAGCTACAAACCTCATGTATGTTTTAATCCAGAACAAATCAGGGCCACGGGCCACCTTGCACATAGCGAGAGTGGAAAAATAAAACTACACAACTGCTTTTTTGTAGCCAGTGACTCAACTGATTTTTCGCTCGATAATTCATCCGATTTTCATTGAAAGGGCCCTAAGGGGCCATTGGCTTCACGTTTTGGGCCTGTGAAAAATTGGATGATTTGGTGTGTCCAATGCATGTGTAAGCACAAATTTTGTTGTCTAAAATAAAAGACAAGAAAACTTACACAAATATCAAATTTATTAAATCAAATAACAAGAGAGTTACAATATTTGAAAATTCTTGAATCAAAGAAATTAATCTCCTGATTTTTCTCTTCAAAAGACTTTAACCGAAAGGCCAAAAAGGCTTGTTCTCCGATCAAGAGGGTGTTTTCTATGATTTCTGTGTAAAAAACGGCTGATTTGATGATGACGTTAAATATTTGAATCTTTAAATCTTCAACGCCGATCGAAGGAGGATTTATTTAACTTGATTTGGATTTGGATTTGAATTTGAATTTGAGGGAAAAAGCTCTCGAGAAAATTTGTCAAAGTTTCTTTGAAATTTAGGAATTTTAATGTATTTTTACCTTGAGGGAAGACCTTTATTTAGAATCAGCATATGCAAGCTATGTCTTCAAGAGAATCCTTCAAAACCATCTTGCGTTTGGGTAACTTGTACCTTAAGAAACCCATTAAACTTGGAGTTAAATAGTGGGCCGACCCAAATAGTCAATTGTGAATTAACAAATCAATTAAATCACTTTAATTTAAATGGGCATCACATTTTTTATTTGATTTAATAGCTCATATAACATTGGCTCAATTTGTCAATTCAAAACATAATGAACTTCTATAATTTAATTTAATTTAATGAAGATCAATTTAATTTACTTAATCTTGCCTAAAAATAAATTAAATAAATTTTCGTTGTCTATGTCCCCACTTCAAAACTTGGTGAGGCATTGCATGTTAATTGCTGGAGGCAAGACTTGAAGTATTAATTTTACTGCTGACTTAAAGTCAAACTAAATTAAAGACTTCAAGCGTTCGGCATACGGCACGGGTGATCCACTTTTTTTTTTTGCCCTTTTTCTTTGGGAAGAGAATGGTCCACATCAATTGAAGAATTGCACCTCAAAGTCCAATTGAATAGGCAACGGTCAAGGGTCTTCGCTTTCACCTACTACTTGAATAAAGCCTTGAAGCTCTTGAATTTTCCAACTCTTAATTTAGTCGTCAATGGAAGTGCAGCCCCACAATATTAGACCACAACTTTGACCCGTAGAAATTAGAAACTCCCATTTGATTATGCGATGTGGGCTCCTGCGCAGAAACTCCCAGTTGCTGAAATTTGGAGTTTGCTCTTACGTTTCTGACCACCAAATCTTGTTTTGGCACTTGGCAATATGGAATTTGCTGAGTTTCAACCCTTCCTAAACGGAACTCAATGTATTTCCAAAACCAATGTTTGCAACTTCTGGATAAGAATATGCCAAATTTCAAGAGCATCCCAAATTGACTTCCAGCCATTGAAATTATTCTTGGAACCAAATTCAAGTGATTTCCAAAAAGTTAAACGATAATCACTGAATTTAGTAGCTGCCCAAAATATAAAACTTCTTAATACTATTCATCTAAGCACCTTTATATATATATAAAGGTACAGAAGACATGTCTTTGTCTTGAAACTGTGACAAACAGGACACTTAAGACAAGGGCGTGTGAAGACTACCACACTTTTTGAGGGAAAAAAAAACCTGTTTTACACGTACATCTTGAAGGTAATCATCTTTATTGTCTTTTGACAACTTCATGTTGGTCGAGTATCCAAAATGCCACATTTAAGTGGTTTGCTTCAAAAAATTCAGGCGGGTGTGTTGTGCATCCGTTTGGTCCGGTGGTGATTCAATCCCTTCCGAGTTATCCCTGAATCTCCTTAGGTCCGGCCCCTCCCCCTTAGTGTAGAATAGATTAGATTATACAACAGTTGTCGTCTCCGGAAAAAAAAAAAAAGAGTATCAGATATTCACCAAATTTTGTTGAAATCTGTCAAAACTTGATTTGTTTCCAATTTGGAGAAAAAAAAGATTTTTTTCTTCGTTTCTGCAATTTTCCAGGTCACTCTTTCCTATCAACATGTTACGATTCAGAAATTGAGACAAATCTTGTACATAGGAATCTTTTTTAACAGCTGATGGCTTGAATTTAGCAGACACCTTGAAGTCAAAGAAGGCAACTAGCATTCCAATAGCATTATTTGGTTGCATGCCATATCCAAGATTTTCACTAGTAAGCCACCATTTTCTTGCTTTTGATTGTTATTCATTCTCTGTTGCGCAATTTTATTTTCGCACAACCCATTTTTTTCTTTGAATTTTCTCTTTTGCAAAACAATGACCACCAAGGAAAGATAGAAAGAATTTTTTTTTTTTTTTAAGGTTGCACCTTGTGTTGGCACCCCTTATTTGAAGCAAGTTGATGTTCCAGTTGTGTCGGGGATTTTAGGGCCATAGCTCTTAGAACTCAAAATACTAATGTAATTTCCGCACTCCATGACATTTACTTCTTGTCAATGCCAAACTCTCCTCTCTTTTTTTGTGATATGAAAGGAAGATCTCTCGTTGCAACATATATGGTGGACACTCAATTTGAAAGAAGGTGCAACCACCAACTCCCACGAGAGCCATATCATGGTTTGAGGAGTATAATGAAAATGATGCAACCAAAATTTTGAAAAAGATGCAACCGCAAACTCCTATGAAAGCCATATCATGGCTATCATGGTTTGAGGAGTACAATGAAGATAGTGCAATCAAAAATTTGAAAAAGGTGCAACCGCAAACTCCCATGAGAGCCTATCATGGATTGAGGAGTACAACGAAGAAGGTGCCACAAAAAGTTGAAAAATGTGCAATCGCAAACTCCCACGAGAGCCTATCATGGTTTGAGGAGTACAATGAAGAAGGTGCAACTACCCACTTCAATGAGAGCTTACCAAAACTCGAGAAGCCCTTTCATTTAACTTCACATTGACGATTTATTACTTCTCTCACTGTCTTCGATCACACCATTGTAATCAAATTTTTTTCTCTTGCTTTTATTGCAAGTTGGTCCTGACGAAATGGTGATGGTCAAGGAAGTTACATCTTCAAACAAAAGGTACCTCCTTATCACTAATAGCCATGATGACTCTGCTGACAAAGGAACGAAATTATTGATGCATCCCTCTATACAAGAAACTTACTCTGGTGATTGGTTTTCTCACAAGTATTCCGAATTAAAGGATTGGTCACTAAAATTTTCTCAAGATGATGGTACGAAAGTTCACTCCTTGAAATTCCTTATCATAATAAGGAGCCAAGGATAATTGGCAGGCGAATCATAGATGGAGACTAGGGGTGCAAACGAGTTGAGCCGAATCGAGTTTTGAAGTTATCGAATCGAGTTACACTTATTTATATGCGAGCTCGAGCTCGTCGAGCTCAAAAAATGGAGCTCGAGCTCGGCTCGATGTAGGAAAAGGAAAACTTGAGATCGACTCGCTTATGGCTCGCGAGCTTAGCTCAAATTCTGGTTCGCGAGCAGCTCGAGTTTCGCTAGATTTTCTGGCTCGCATGAAGCTCGAAGTCAGCTCGATTCTAGCTCGTTAGGAGCTCGAGTTCGAACTCGAAAACAGCTCGATTTTCTGGAAATTTAAGCAAGAAAACAGCATTTTTGTCCGCATATTTTTGATAAAATTTGAGCATGATAACAATAATTTTTCACATATTCTTGATCTTGAGGCCTACAAATTATGCACTAATACAATCATAAATGCCCAAATGTCCACTAATACAAATTTTTAAAATGTCCACAAATGTCCACTAATACAAATTATCCAAATGTCCACAAGAAGTCTAAAGAATACCAGCTTGTTGTCCACAAAAACCAAGGCATGACATGAAGCAAGAATTTCCTGAGTGCGTCCTGGAACTTTACTCATTTCTGTCTCTAATTCCTCACGATCAGTTAGTCCACCAACATTGAACACTATGGATCAGCAATGGGGAAAAATCACTTTCTAACACACAAGATCACATACAACTCATATCCAACAAATATCCTAAAGTTTCATGAGTATAATCACATTAAAAGAGAAAAGGATATTGACAAGCATGCTAATCAAACTATATAATATAAGAGCTTTTAATAATTAGTCTCATGATACCAACAAACATGAGTTATTCAATTTGACTCCCGTCATCAAACAAGTAGCAGAAACCCACCAATAAAAGGTAATCCAAAATTCAATAATAAAAACCTTATCCAAATTGCTCCATATGACAAGTCTGCTAACAAATACAAGCTGACCTTTACTGATATAACACAGCAACATGGTAGAGGCACCTAAGTGACCCAAGCCAATACATGATTCCATTACAAACCTCCACATCTGGATACAAGACAACCCATCCCAACTAATACCATTTCAAATTCTCTTCCCAGCCAGAGGTAAAAGAGTGTTTATGTGTTCTGCATACGTGTATTGTACTTCTCACCATATTTCTTTTAGCCACAACTTGATACTTTTCGTACTCTTCACAACTTAAGATCATTCATTTCTTATTATATCGAATACTTTTCACTTTTCCCTCATTGTTGCAGAGCTTCCAATCAACGTTTAAAAACAAAAACAAAAAAGAGCTAATTTTCTTCCCGAATCTCCCTTTTCACACCATCAAAATGCAAACTTTTCTTTAGTTCAGCAGTATAGGCAACAAAACTAATTCAAGAACTAGCAGCAATTAACATTCTCACAATCTCCAAGCTATTACTTCAACTTAAAAAAAATAGCGCAATTAACAAACAAAAATCTCCCACACAACTGCCAATACTGTAATTAGACAAACAAGATGCAGCTTTTAACTCTAGATCCAACCAACTGGAATCCCACTGACATAAAACTTGAAACACGCGATCCACCGACACATCCATGCAGTATTTCTAAGCATAAAAAACTCCAAAATCTCTGAAAGAACGGAGAATACTCAATCCAAACAAAATTTAAACTCTAAAATACTATAGTTGGAACAATTAGCCATAATTTTACGGCAGCCATTCAACAAATAACATCAAACGACACATTCAGTAGAAAGAAAAAGAAGCTGAGTACATACCTACAAAAATCTAGGAAAAGCTCAGTGGGTTGCGCACTTGCGCCGCTGGAAAAGCTTAGACAAAGCCCGGAGATGAGAATTCACCGGGAAGCTGGTTGGGTTCGGAAAGGTCATCAGTCAGCCTCGATAAAGTGGTTGGGTTCGGAAAAGCTGGTTGGGTTGCCTATGTGGAGCTGGCGAAAGTGGCGGAGATGGAGCTAGCAGAAGCAGCGATGGCAGTGGCAGGGAATTGGGAGTTTGGGACTTGGAAGTTGGGACTTGGGACAGTCAGCAGAGAAAGCTTAGAGGTTACTGAGGAGCTGGTGGAAGTGGTGGAGGTGGAGCTAGTAGAGATGGCAGTGGCAGAAGTACGAATTAGGAGTTTGGTAGTGCTAGTGGGACAGTCGGTCGGCGGAGGAAGAAGATCGATCGAAGGAAGTGAGGAAGGAAAATTAGGTAACCTAACCTAATAGAGGAAGTTGTAAATTTTAATTGATTCAAGGGTATTTTTATAATTTCACACTTACTCGAGCCTAACGAGCGGCTCGTCGAGCCTAAGAAACGAAGGCTCGAGCTCGCCTCGTTTGTCTTAACGAACGGCTCGAGCTCGGCTCGAGATCGGTCAACACGAGCTCGAGCTGCTCACGAGCAGCTCGAGTCGTCAGCAGGCCTAATGGAGACACACACTGGGGTGCTTCCTTGAGATTTAGTGATGAATTTGGTTATATTGAGAATTATTGGGAGTGGTTGGAAGATATTTTTGGAAGAAACAAACAAGTGTTTCGTGAAAATTACTTGTTTGATGTCTTATATGCTTCGCTTCTCACATATAACAAAAATTCTCATGTGTTTAGAGTATTTTGCGAGACATGGTGCCTAAACACTAATACCTTGCATACATCAATTGGAGAATTATCTCTCTTACTTTGGGATCTGTGTAAATTAGGAGGACTTCCAATTATCGGATGCATCTATGAAGAGGTGATCCCATCTGTAGAGGAACTAACTGGAGTTAATGAAAAGAAGTTGAGGCATATTCCGCAAAATTATGAGTATTTGTTCGCGGCTCTGCACCACCTTCAACATGGAGAATCCTACAATTATGGAGTTTCTGCTAGCCAATAGTTTAACTTTTGGTTTAAAGGCAAAGTGAGGTATTCAAAACCAAAACAGAGAAGGATAAAGAAAGCATCCAGTGCTTAAGCAACCCAAAATCCAGATGGAGAGATTGGACAACCACGTAATTTTTAATTCAAGACAATGACATATATGATATCATTGGAGACAAGTCTTACTTACGAGAAGAGACTTATCTTGCAGCATTTATATCTTGTTGACTCTACGTTTTTGCTCTACCAGATGAGGACGTCCATTATATTAGACTATCTACCTTCAAAATGGCTAACATGATGGCTGTCGGATGTAAAACTTGCCTTACTGTTCCTGTCTTGCTGAGTATCTATCACGGATTCAATAAAATTTCAAATTCATCTATCCCAAGGTGTGCGCGTGCATCTTTTCAGTGTACTACGTGTATGCTTAACTGGCGAGTTATTTCTCTACCCATTATTCAACTCCGAATATCATGTTTGGACCAACAATTATCAATTATTCTGCAAAAGGTGTGCACAATATTTTGATGAAAATAGTGCTTGCGATCTCATTCATCAAGGAGACAAAGTAACTTGGGGGACAACTTCTCTTGTGAAGAATTAAAATGAATTTTTTGTTGATGATGGCAAGTTAGCGAACCCAGAACTGAGTTATTTCGTAAGTGCTTGCTCAAATTATTTAGTCTTACATGCTGAAGGAGATTTTCTTATTGAGCCATACAGGTTTGCAAGGCAATTCGGATTTTATCAAAACACCCCACAAGAACTTGGAGCAGATGTTCATTCTACAAATTATGGCTTGAGTCGAATACTTTGACACATTGCTATTCATAATAAGATAGAGTCAAAGGTACTTTTTTCTAGTTACCCCTTGAATGCTAACAAGCATATATCTCCAGATTTTCAAACATGATGTTTTGATTAAGAGTGTCTAACCAAATTTGAAACAGAAGAAATCGAAAGGAAAGAAACTTGCAAATTTGAATAATCCTGTCAAGGTTGGCAGCAATCTTGAGGCGAAACAGAAAATCACCAAGACTATGAGGATTGAGGAGAAAGCGTTGCAGAGCTCCAGCAACAAGGTTGCTACTCATGAAATTCTAATTTTCAATGAAGAATTTTCGAATGGTAATTCATTTTGTCTTCCTTCAATAATTGTAAAAGCCACCAATCATGAGTCTCGCAATTCCAATGAAAAGAAGAGGAGCAACTCTTTTGATAAGAAGGATGAGCAATCTACTAGCACAGACTAGCATTGAAAGCATAAGAAATTCAAGGTAATGACTCTCTTTGGATGATATTGTTTTAGACCCTAAAGAAATCTTTAAGGACATTCTGGACATATATGTGTCTGGTATAAGTCATGCCGATATTATAAGAACATTTTCTTGCCTTCTTTAGTTTGGCATTTGAAATTTACTTATCAATTTCATATTCATGATTTGTCTCATAATATTTTCCTTGTAGTTGAATGATCAAAACTTGATTTTTATTGAAGATGGGAAATCATGCTAAGAATCCGTTGAAGGACCCACTACATTTGAATTTTTAACAAAACAAGTGGTTAATTCTACTCAATAAAAGGGTACCATTGAAAATTTCAAAAAGGCGGTGCATGATGAAAATTCAGTTTAACAAATCATGCTACAGAAGAAAGAACATGTGACTTCACCGAAGAAAAAAAGTTCAAAATTTTTTATCCACAACCGTAGCCAAGGGCACCTTAAGTGTCTGAATTTTGCCCCCAAACTATGATCTTAACATGTCATCGTGATTACATTCAACTGCTCTGAAATAATTTGAAGGTGCTGATATCCGAAACAATCCTGGAACGCATTTCTGCTCTTAAGATGAAAGCAAATGAAATCATGGAGGAAATGCAAAGTTTCAATGCTATGAATATTTCAAATTTGTAAGGCCTTTTAAAGTCTTTCTTTACAAAAGCAATTCGTTATGTCGTAATAAAGTCTTCTTTCTCAAATAAAATTTCAAATGAATCATATAATGAGTTGTTTTCTATAGCTACCCAACATCTTAGAGATGCTCAGAGTAAGGAGAAATAATAACCAAAAAAGATCTCAACGTACATGTTGAAATTTAAAAAGATTGACCGTGAGAAAATAGAGCTAAGGAAATGGTTTGAATCTATGGGTACTCATAGGATGGAAATACTTTCACTGCTACAAAAGAAACAAGACGAGCTTACCTAAATGCAAGGCAAGATGGTCAACTTATGAAATGAAATTCAAAAGATTGAAGATTCGCCATCTTTACTTGTTGAGGAGAGCCAAACATTAAACAAAATGCAAGCACTACTTGAAAGCAACTGCAAAAAACTGTCATCATTTGAACTTTAGAATTAGTTACAATCTTTTACTTTTTTCAAATTTTATTTATTGTTACTTGCCTATATTATATAGCCACAGGCATAATTAATTTTTTTATTTCACCATGAATCATGATTTTTTTTATTTCATGATTCTCTTGTGGATATTTCTTAATTTCCTTTGTTGCTTTCATTAACCACCATTTTAGATTATCAATTGCAAAATAAATAATTCAACATTTGCATAATTTTAATCACATTTGAAGAGGTAATTGTCTAAATAATTGGATAATTTGAACAATATACTTTTAGGTGTATGTTGCAAAGTAATTTGAATTGCCCTAAAGAGAAAAACTTTTTTTCTTTTATTGCATGACATCTTTATAGGGTTGTAACTGAATTTCGAGGTTACCATCTAAACTGTTTGCGTATCCCAAAAGGGAATAAAGTCACATGTAGTTCCTACCATTCACAGTTTAATTTCTTGCAGGTCAGGAGTATCTATTTCCTTATCACTTTAAACTTGGTGGAATGTTTTAGTAGTTTAACCATAAACTACATTATTGGTGATTGCCGTCCACAGTTTTAACTCATATGGACCAAGAGCAACATGCAGTTTAGACTCATGTGTCATGAAGCAACATGCAGTTTAGGCTCATGCGTCATGTTGCCCTTTATTTTTTTTATGGCGTGTATAATCTTAAGAATTTTTCATTTATGGGTCAACATTTACACCATTTTATCAACTATCTTGTACGCGTTATTTGTATAAACATTTCGGATAATATATGGTCCATTCTATTTGGAAACAAATTTATCTTTAGTATGATGAGTCATAACTATTGATTTTCGAACGGCAAACACCATGTCACCAATTTGAAAGGAATGATGATGATAGCTTTAGAAAGGTAAGCCTGATAGCATTCAAGATTTTGTTGAGTTTCCAATTTCTTTTCATCTAAAGTTTCTAATTCTTTAAGAAGCAAGCGAATATTTTCTTTCTCCATGAGCCCCTATTGGATGGCAATTTTCAGAGAAAGAATTTGTTGTTCAAGAAGCAAGACAACTTCTGCACCATAAACCAAGACATAAGGGGTGGCTTGCATTGGAATTCTATATGTGGTGCGATAAACGCAAAGAATTTCACCTATCATTTCATGCCAATCCTTCTTTGATCTGGCCATCACTTTTTTCAACAAGTTGCAGAGTTTTATTGAATGCCTCAACAAGACTGTTGGCAGGGACATTATACATAAAGGACTTGCGATGTTTGAATTTAAATTTCTCATACAACCTATCCATTAAACAGTTGAAGAAGGGTTTCCATTATCAGTGATAATGCGTTGGAGAATTTCATAACGGTAAATAATATTTACACGAATGAAATTCATCATATCTTCTTTTCTCACTTGAGTGGTATAGTTTCATCCCATTTAGAGAAGTATCGGTTGTAACCAATATATATAGATGTTGTCCGAACGACTTAGGCAATGGTCCAACAACATGAAGGTCCCAGGCATCAAAAGGCTAAGAAGTAATAGTCAGATGTAATAGTTCGAGTGGTTGATGAATGTAATTTGCATGGAATTTACAAGTTTGACACCTTTGAGCGTATTCCATACAATCTTTGACCATAATAGGGCAATAATAGCCCATCCTTTTAATCCAAAAATGCAACTTGGGACCGAATTGGTGAGTTTCACATATTTCAAAATGTGCCTCTTGCATAGCTTGATATGCATTATCTTCATTCAGACAGCGCAAGAATACACTTTCAAATGATTTCTGATATAGTGTATCTTTGTATAAGATGAAACGGGGGCACGACGATAGATATCAAATCTTTTATGTTGCTTCTTAGGTAACTTTTGATACTTGATATAATTGATAACAAGTTGTTTCCAATCTTCTTTATCAACTTCATAAGTTGAGACGACATAAGCATCACCTTCCTCAATATTTTCATTATCAAATAATGGTGAAACTACCCACTTTTGATACACACGAACTTATATTTCATAATTTGGCATAGTCAGAGAAGAAGCAAGCATAGCTAATGCATAAGTTTGCTTATTTTCTCTTTTAGGGACATGTTCAATACTTGTACCTTCAAGTTACCTTATAAGTTGCGTTGCATACTTGTGATATGGAATTAATTTGAATTTTTTAACATCATAACTTCCCAAGGGTTGACTAACGACTAATTGTGAGTTGCCATAGATTTGAAACTCAAATTATTTCATGTCAACAGTTATTTCAAGTCCGAATATGAGGGTTTGATTCTTAACAACATTATTTGAACAACGTTGATTTAGAATAAAGGAGTATGGCAAAACTTCTTCATCAGATGTTGTAAATACAATTTTGACTCCAACTCCATGACGATGAGTAGCACATTTCAATAAGGAGTACATTTTCATCTGGTAGATCATCACTTAACTCCCATTCAACAATTATCAGGTGATCAATAAGAAAATCTACTAGTACTTAACCCTTCACGGCCTTTTGGAATACATAAATAATTTTAAATTATTGTAACTGAAGGTACTATTTAGCTAGACAGTTGGATAGTGTTGGTCTACTTATCACGTATTTTATGAAATTTTCCTTGAAGATGAGTCTCACACTGTGTGCTTGAAAGTAGTGTTTTAACTTCTATATTATAAAAATAAGAGTTAAACACAACTTTTCAATCGGTGAGTAGTTTAATTTATTAGAGATCATAATAAATAATAAAGGGCAGTTTCTTTCATTTCATTATTTTCTTGTGCAACCAATACCCCCACTAAACGTTCTTGGGAAACAATGTAAAGAATTAATGGCTTTCTATGAATAGGTTCAATCAAGACAGGCGCCTTCATGAGATAAGATTTAATGCTATTGAATGTATTATTGTACGCTTCATTCCATTGGAATGGTACACCTTTCTTCATAAGGTGATTAAATGGTTGACACCTTTCAATTAAATTTGAGATAAACCTCCGCAGATAGGTTAATCGCTCTTGAAGGCTTTTTATTTCTGAATATTGCGAGATTCAGGCATTCTCAATATAGCATCAATTTTGACTCGATCAATTTCAATACCTCGATGACAGACCACAAAATCAAGAAACTTTCCTGATGTAACTCCAAATGCACATTTGAGAGGATTCAATTTGAGTTGATATATTTTCAACCGATCAAAATTTTGTTTCAAATCCTCCAAGTGATTATTTCTTTTTTTTTTATTTAACAACCAAATCGTCCACATAACATTTAATATTTTTATGAAGCATGTCATAAAAAATATTTTGCATTAATCTTTGATATGTAGTTTTGATATTTTCAAACTAAAGGGTATTACTTTATAACAATAAATACCCTTAGGAGTATGAAATCTAGTGAGTTATTTATCCTCAGGTGTTATTCGAATTTGATTATAGTTAGAAAAGCTATCCATAAACGACAAACCCTCAGACCCAATAATTGCATTAATCATGAGTTTGGTGATGGGTAGAGAAAAATCATCTTTGGAACAAGCACTGTTAAGATCCCTAAAATCAACATAGATGGAAATTTACCCGTTCTTCTTTCGTACAGGCATGATATTTGAAATTCATGTGAAATACTTAAATTCATGAATAAATCCAACTTCAGTGAATTTATTGATTTCAACTTCGATCAAAGGGACCAAATCGGGTCTAAATCGCCATTGTACTTACTTTATAGGCCGAACTCCCTTTTTAATAGGTAAATGGTGGACCGCTACTTTTGAATTCAGACCTGACATTTCTTTATAAGTTCATGCAAAAATATCTTGATACTCTAGCAAGAACTCGACATATGCCTTCTCTTTATCAGAATTCAAGAAAGCACTTACCTATATAGGACATGGGTCCTGTGAAGTACCAAAATTGATTTTTTAGGTCATCTACAGTGGCCTTAACGCCTTTTTCAAATTCAGGTGGAGCATCTCAACATCTTCTTCTTCTCCAAGGGAATTATTATCAAATATGGTTATATGGTTGTATGAAACAATACTTTCTTCATCATCTTCCTTTGATCTTGTTTATACAATAGTATGCTCTCTAACCTTTAGTTCAGTCCCATAAATTATTCTAAGATTTGTACATCTCCTCATTCTTGAGAGAATAATGTTACCAAACTTATAAATGTTATGGGGACAATCAAAAGATTCTTCAAATTCTTTCAGTGATTTTGTCATTCTCCATTTATTCTTATGAGAATTTTGAGACTTTTATTTTCTTTGTATTCCTAGTCTTTTGAAGACGAATACTCACAGAGCCTTATCCCTATTTTTATGAAAAACTTGTGACTTCTTGACTATTTTAGAAGATTCATCTCTTATAGCAATAAATTGACTACCAGTTCTATTGATTGTGATGCGAATTGGTACAGGTGAAAAACAGTAAATACCAGATTTAGAATTCTTAACAGCATATCCTTTCTCTTTCAGCATCTTTTGAGTAAGATTTAACCCGTAAGTCACATCACTAGTGGCTTGAGGAGGTAAAGTGTTCAATACCAGATATTTTTTGAAATCATACCCAATTTTGATAAGAAGTTTATAAGCAATAGAATCAAAAGCTTCATTAATTCTTGACGTCAGTAGCATATCTTGCTTGATGTCAAACTCTTTATTAAGATGATCAAACCCTTTGATTAAAGGCGATGGTATATTCGTAGCGTCAAGTTTAGCCACAAAAAGAGTTAATCCTTTCAGAGTTTTGTGTGGAATTGAAGACGATTGTCCTTGTCCCAATCTTGACTTGAGAGGGTATCGAAAGACAACTGATTTATTTTTTAACAATGAGGCATCAATTTCT
Source organism: Coffea eugenioides (assembly GCF_003713205.1). Taxonomy (NCBI): domain Eukaryota; kingdom Viridiplantae; phylum Streptophyta; class Magnoliopsida; order Gentianales; family Rubiaceae; genus Coffea; species Coffea eugenioides. The sequence continues at coordinate 15,816,409 of NC_040037.1, forward strand.
TTATGAACTACCTCTTTTGATTTTGGAATCACCACTTTCTTCCTTTTGCATTTCATGATTCGAGATCTTGGATTTTAATCACAGATGGAGATTGTTCAAACTCATTCTTTATGTTATATTTTTGGATGTAAAATTTAGCATTAGCGATGTCCGCTTCTACTTCAGTGTAAAGATTATAATCAGTTTTCACACTTTTTACCACTCCATTTCGGTAATACTTGAAATATTGGTGAAGAGTTGAAAGTACAACCCCATTTTCATGAATCCAGGGTCTTCCCAGTAGCATATTATATATTGTTTTAGTATCTATTACATACAGTAGTGCTTTAGACAATATATCATCGATAACTATCTCTAAATTTAACGATCCAATATTTCTTTGCCCTCCTTGATTAAAGTCTTGTATTATTAGTCAGCTTATTGGAGAGTTTATCAATAGAGATGCCAAATTCCTTTAGAGTTTTTAAGACAAGGCTATTGACAGCAGAACCTCTCTCTATCAAAATTTTATTCACATTTTACTTTTTAGCATAAACAGTCACAAACAAAGGACGGTTATGTGATGTTGACCCAAATAACAAGTCTTCACTAGTGAATGTGATATTTGTGATATCCACCTCTTCATTACCAGTAGGCACGTGAGTTATCTCACAAGGAGATTCGCGAGTATCATCCTTTGTTCTTCAATATCATCAACTTGCGTTATGTGACATGAGACCACATCAATATCAAAGAATCTTTTAGACATGAATTCTTTTAAAATGATAGAAACTCGCGCCTTTTGCTTGAATACTTGATTTTCTTGAAGATTGTGATTATTATTATTTTTCTCTATGTTCTTCTCTTTTCTCTTCCAGACCATTATACTTCTTGTTAAGGCCTTGTTTACCTTATTAGATGGACAAGAGTTTCGTCTTTATCTTCGCGTGATCAGAGTCCATCCTTCATCATCTACGTCTGATTGTAACGACTTCTCATCTTTATATTCATATTTTTGAAGAGTTGAAGGGGCGATTTTTTGTTCAACTTCTATAGGATCAAATGATCCAAATTGAATGGTTGGCAATATAGGTATCGTAAACTTTTCGACTTCCATGGACTGTAGTGAATCAACAGAGGTTTGATTCATACTTGCTTTGTTTTTTTCAAGAAAAATTTTTCTTGTCTTGCCAAATCCATCATCTCGTCTTTAAAGACAAAGCATTTTTGAATGGGATGTCCAACCAAGCGATGATACTTGATTTGGATCATCAGTATTCCTAATCTCGTCAGGTCGGTTCATCTTAGGAAGCATGATCAAGTTCATGCTTAACAAATTATCAAATATACCAGGAACATCAGATTCAAGGAAATGGTAATCCTTGTCTTGCATCTCCTTGAGAGTTGGTTTTTTCTTTCCTTACTATTGATGCGTACTGGTTTTCTTGTCTTCTCTCTTAGCAGTTCTGAGAATAATCTTGAAAGGTGTTATACTTGCAGCTATGGCCTCTTTCTCACTTTTGATTGGGGGCTTGCCTCCTTTTCTCACTTCTTGTTTCTCCTTAGCCTTGCGAGGATCAGGAATTGGCGGCTCTTGTCCATCAAGGTTAATTTCTATCTTATGAGTTTTTGGGGATAATTCATCAAATATTTCTGGTTATACACCTTACAAGATGAATCTAAATCCCCAATGCATGTCTTGAATACACATCTCAATAACGGAAGACTCGAAAATTCGATCCTTACAGTTTAGGCTCAGATTTTTTCGAGCGATTGATGAAGTTAATAATATGTTCATTCTTTCACTAGCACGTATTTTAGAGTTCAATCATACTGACAGTCCTTTTTGTGCTATAGAAGCAATTAAGGAATTTCTACTCTAATTGCTCCCAACTGTCAATGGTACTAGGTTCTAAATCTGTGTACCAATCAAAGGTGTTACCCTTTAATGAGTGAACAAATTACTTAACTAGCAAATCACCATCAATGCCAGCATTGTTACAAGTTTCGACAAAGTGTGCAATATGTTGTTTAGGGTTATCCTTGTCATCAAATTATTGAAACTTTGAAAATTGATATCCTACAGGCATCTTCAAACTTTTACTCTTGTGGTGTAAGGTTTGATATAATTGCTATATGACTTGGTATTTTCACCAATCTTGTCCTGGATCGTACCTTGATAAACTCCTTTAAATTATCGACATGAATGGTACTATTAGGAGAGATTGAAAACTCCTTCATTATTCGTGACTTGGTATCCTCTTTCTCTTTCTCCCTTGATGATGAGTTACTTTCATATTTTTTACGATGGCCATTAGTTTGGCTATTTTGACATCTTGACTTTGCACGTGCCCTGCTAGCCCTTCGACAATTTGACAAGATTTGAAATTTGATCTTCACGGTTGTGGTGTTAGTCATCATGATGGGCATTACCACAGCATGGACTCTCTTCTTGTTGGGAAAAACCTCAATTTTTTTTCTTTCAACCACAGCATTCGCCTTAACCCTATCTACTAATTTCTTAGCCTTGCTCCTCGTCATAGGTGTAGTATACTGCATCTTCTGAGTTGTTGGGATGCCAGCAACTGAGCCTTCAAGAGCAAAACTCATCTTCTTGGACTCCATTGATTCTTAAAACAAGTAAGTTATTGAAAGAAAAGAGATGAAAGACAGAGATGGTCCCACCGGACGTGTCATAAAATTTGTAAGCATAAATTTTGTTGCCTAAAATAAAGATAAGAAAATTTGCATAAATATCAAATTTATTAAATCAAATAATAAAAGGGTTATAATTTTTGAAAATTCTTGAATTAAAGATATTAATCTTCTGATTCTTCTCTTCAAAAAACTTCAATTGAAGGGCTGAAAAGACTTGTTTACCGATCAAGAGGGTGTTTCCTACGATTTTGACATAGAAAACCTCTGATTTGATGATGACGTTAAATAGTTGATGTTGGGTTTGAATTTTATTCCATCAATCGTTCATTTTGTTGGATTTGGATTTTATAGCACCAACTGTGGGATAAAACCCAATCCCAATAAAATGAACGGTTGGTGGGATAAAACCCAAACCCAACAAAATAACGGTTGGTGAGATAATACTCAAATACAATAAAATGAATGATTGGTGGAATAAAATCCAAACCCAACACTTGTATCTTTAAATCTTCAACGTCGATAGAAGGAGGATTTATTTTAACTTGATTTGGATTTGAATTTAAGGGAAAATGCTCTCAAGAGAATTTGACAGAATTTCTTCAAAATTTAGAAATTTCAATGTGTTTTTGTACTAAGAGAAGACCTTTATTTATAGGCAAAATATGTAGATTATGTCTTCAAGAAAATTTTCCAGAACCTTCCTGCGTTTGGGTAACTTGTACCTCGAGAAACCCATTTAACTTAGGTTTAAATAGTGGGCCTATTCAAATAATCCATTGTGAATTAATAAATCAATTAATCCACTTTAATTTAAATGGGTAACACAAATTTGATTTGATTTGATTTAATAGCCCATATATCATTGGTCTAATTTGTCAATCAAAACATAATGGACTGCTATAATTTAATTTAATGTAATGAAGATCAATTTAATTTATTTAATCTTGACTAAATAAATTTTCGTTGTCTACAGCATGTACGTAAATTTCCAAATAATGATACTTTTCAAAGAGAGTTTTCAAATAATGAAAGTTCTAAAACAAGGCATTCACCGAATGCGTGAATGTGTCTTTCTAAACAATGCATTTAGTAAATACGTTTTTAAGGAAAAATGCCTATACAAATAAAAGAATGAATTCTGTAAATGTGTCTTTTGAGGAAACAACACATTTACTAAGTACGTTTTTTCACTCTTTGGGAAAAAACACCACCATTTGAAAGGTAATTTTAGAAAATCCCACTTTTTGAGAATTTACTCAAGCTTGTACTTGACAAAATATGTTGGGAAAATTGTGACGTCAGGTGAATTGTAAAACTGTTGTGCCATCGTAATGTATGTTTTGCACTAGATTGAGTAAGAATTATATCAAAATAGTCGGCCACAATATAGGAATGTGAAAACTTTGTGTTAGGTGAGTTGTAATATTTTTGTATCATCTAACGTATCTTTGCAAACGATTGAGAATATAATAGATGGAAACAATAGGTCACAATGTTGAAATGTCAAACCTCATGTTTCAAACCAAATACTTATTAAACTCCTTCATATCGCTAACGAATTTTGATTCTGAAGTAATACTAGTTTTATTTAATTATTTGCCTTTTTTGGAACAATATTAAAATGTAGCCATAAATTTAAATTCCAAAATTGTTGAATACTTGAGGAATTCTAGAAATGGCACTGAGAGTCAAAGTTCACCTTATTCAAAAGTCACCAGCCAGCTCAGAGTGCATGTTTCTATTGAGTTTCAGGTTCAATGTGTACCCACTTCCACTTTTGGCTGATCAGCCAGGACTAAGAGAATTAATTGATTTGCTTGCCGTTTTTGAAAAAGGATTCATTACTTTTTTTTTCTTTGAGCATTGGTATCTCCACCCTCAATGATACTAATCTGGATTCAATATAAGGAGTGTTCGTAGAGGCTGACTCTTACTCGGGAGTGAAGATTTGACCCAGAGCTTTTCAAGGCGTCATCATGTGTAAGAGTCAAACTTACGAACTCTGTGCATAGATAATTTTAGCTCCAGTTTGTGGAATGTCTTGAAGTTACGTGAGTTGTAATATTTTGGTATCATCTAATGAAATTTTTAAAAGATTGGGAAATAAAATAGAGCAAAACACCAATTTATTCCCTAAATTATTTTGCTAAAATCAAAATAGTCTGTAAATTTATTTTGAGTCAGTTTAGTCCCCCAACTATTTTTACAAAGCTGAAATAGTCCTTAAACTTTATTATGAGCCAATTTAGTCTCTCAACTATTTTGTTTAAGTGAATAGTACCTCACCTTTATTTATTTGGCCAGTTTGGCCCTTGTTTGACTGATCCACCCATTTTATCAACCTTGTGCACTAACAATCAGGGGCAACATAAGAAATTTAGTCAATGCCCTTACTAAAATGATAGAAGAAATGGATATCTGACAAAAAATTAAAAACAATATTGAATCATACAGAGAACAAAAAATATAGTGTTTCTTATGGAGAAAAAAAATGGAGCTGATGCCTAAAATCTCACATGGATCCAACCCAGTCCATTGAATGGAGAAAAGGGAAAATAATACAACAAGAATATGCTCAAAGTTGGAAAAATGTGCTATAATTATGATTACTCCTTTATGAAATAAAGCTGAAAGCAGCTCAATTTCTTTTTGTTTTCCATATTATTCAATTTCGTTGTCGATTTTTGATAGATGTATTTTTTTTATTGCTTTAATAAGGGCTATGATTGGATATCCTGTTATGCCATTGGCTGTCGATGCTAAACCTGATAAATTAGATGGATCATCCAAATAAAGACAAAATTGGCTATGTAAACATTGGTGAGGGACTATTTCAGCTTAAGAAAAATAGTTGAGGGACTAAATTGGCTTATAATAAAATTAGGGACTATTTCAGCTTTGTAAAAATAGTTGAGAGACTAAATTGACTCGTGAAAAGTTTAGGGACTATTTTGACATTAACGAAATAGTTTTGGGACTATAAACATTAGGTCACAATGTTGAAATATCAAAACACATGTTTGGGACCAAAACTCATAGAACTTCTTCACGTCGCCAACGAAATTTGATTCTGAAGTAATGCTAATTTTATTTATTATTTGTTTCCTTGCTGGTCTTCTGTCTTTTAGGTTACAATATTAAAATGTATCCATAATTTTCAATTCCAAAATTGTTGAATATTTAAACGAATTCTAGAAAGGGCACTGAGAGTCAAAGTCTTATTCAAACAGCCAGCCATCTCAGACTACATATTTTTTTATTATCAGGTTCAATATGTATCAGTGCAATTTTTGAATGATCAGCCATGACTAAGAGAATAAAATAATTCACTTGCTGTTTTTAGATATGAATTCATGACTGTCAGTAGTCTATAAATACACTTATTGCTCACCACTCTTTGCACCGCAAAATCTTTTCAAGATCCATCAAACCCTCCTGTTCTTGATCTTTGTCCATTTGTGAAAAGACAAATTAAAGCATCATGGCCCTTATCACTTGTAGTGCTGAGATGACCTCCCCAATCCCTCCTGCAAGGTTGTTCAAGGCCGCCATCCTTGATGACCACCCTTAATGCCACAGGCTATTAAGAGTGTGGAAATCCTTGAAGGAGATGGTGGAGTTTGAACTATTAAGTTGCGCACATTTGGTGAAGGTTAGATGTTATATTAATGTAGAACCCAAATTTTAAGGATCTAATAATAATCAATGCGTGCAGGGTTACAGAATTGGAGGGATAAAACAAATACTCAAAATATACGTGGAAGAAAAGAAAATAATAAATTCAACTCACAATATTATTGAAATTTCAAACAATGAAAAAAAATCATACCACAATAAATTCTGCTGGTTCTAATAATAATCAAAGCATACAAGGTTATAGAATTAAAAGGATAAAACAAACACTCAAAATATATGTGGGAGAGAAGAAAATAATAAATTCAACACACAATATTATTGAAATCTCAAACAATAAAAAAAGTCACACCATAATAGAAAACCTTGCTAATTCTTCTAGATTCTTTCTCTTGAGAAACCAACCTAAATAATGTCCTATTTATAATCTACCAAACTTGTTAGGAAAGAAACCACTTGCATAAGAAATTACCAAATAAAACAGAAATTCCTAAATCACACAACTACTAAAAACATAACTCAAATAAAACTAAAAAATAAATAAATGTTTCTTGGCTTAGTTTAATTTGTCAACGTTTCCTCCCTTAAACCAAACTATCCATTGAGATAGGTTCAACACCATCTCGAGCAATAATTTCTATGTTGTAGTACACTTGACATGAAACTCTAACTTGTTACCAGTTATTAATTTCATTTTTACATGTAACAGTGGATGCACTATGTATTTTGTAAAAAATTTCTCAGCAATTTCTTCTTGATCAAAGTACTCACTTATACAAACACATTCATCACCAGAATCACCATATTTACCACCAATGTAAGTGCCTAAAAATACAAAATCATAGATTGCTTTCTCGCTAAAATTATCATCACCAAATAATTCAAAATAACCACTACTACAATCATCCAAAATTTTCATACTATCAGTCAACTCTTTTGGAGTAAAATATTTTTCAACTCCGATGACATCCATATCTATCAAATCAAACATTCTCCCATCACTTTGAAGAGAGTCCGCAACCAACGAATTTTTCAACAACAATTTCATGTTCTCTTCTCTTATCAAATCAAAATTTTCTTCTTCTTTTGTCAAATTACCATTTTATTTTTTTCAACAAATTCATTACTTCTAATTTCTCCAAACAAGGTACGCAAATCAAAACTATCAATTGATTCAAAATTTTCGATATCACCCATATTATCAACAAATCTATCATTTTTAAAATCCACAAACTAATTCCAACAACTAGACTTCGATTTGAAAGCATAATTTCTCTCAATCGTGTGCAAAACATAGTAAATATCCTTCCAAAATCTCTAAAGTATTTTAGTACGACCAATAAAGGTTTTATAAATACTTTCTGCCATTATTTTACGCATCACTTGAAAGAATAATTGTGCCTTTTTCTTAAAAACATGTTTTGCCAACTTACTTGCATCAACCCAACAAAGAATATCATCAAAATTACATTGTTTGACATATTTTTCCACTGTTAAAATCCAACCAAATATGTATGTCTATTTGTGCTTATAGGAGTCAATATGAAAAATTTTTCACCGTGAATCAGATCTTTATAATATTCCATTATTTAACAATTTGTATACCTGAATAATTTTTTTTCCTCCATCCTGTCATGTTTTCTTGGCCTCCCTGGTTGACTAACCAAATTATTGTTGTATGTATACCCATGCTCGTCAAACCTCATTCGTGTACACTTGTAAGGAGTGGTTCTGAGCTTATTGTGAATGCTCAGTACCAAGAAGTAGAAGAGAGAATCCATAAGAGAGAATTAACTTGGCTAAAGAATTAGGAAACAATTGAGGGATTTTTTAAGAAATTAATTCTCCAACTGCCACTTTTGGAAATTTTCTATCAACAACTGGTTACCAAAACACTAGCACATAGTAAGAAATCTGGATAATTTCAGAAACCTCCCTTGAGACTTTTAATAATCTCAAGAAGCTCCCCTCAATATTTTAAAATTACACGTACCATCCCTATTGGTGCAAAAGTACTCTACTACCCCTAATAGGATACTCAAAAGAATTTTTTTATGGGAAAAAAGAAGGCCAGAAATCCAAGCGAAAACAAAAAAAAATCAATTTATTTTCTCTTTTAGCCTTTTACGCTTTTGCCTTCTACCTTTGCTCACTTTCCCATGCCAATCTTCCTATAACCACTTTCCCCAACTTTTCTCCTCTACTTCAAGACCAATTTTTGTCCATCAATCCTGGCTTGTGCTTTGTTCCATTCCCTTCCCTTCTCCTTCTTTGATTTCCCCTACATCTCTCTTTCTCTTTGCAAAAGTGGCTAGGCTCATCTCTCTCCTTTTTTTCCCCATATTTTAAGTGTAGTGGGTTTGATTATTTTGCATCTATTTTATTTGATTTTGGTTGATTATGGGTGATAAAACTTGGTGATGTCACATATTAAAAGTTTGATAGAAGGATATTGGGCTTTAGACAATGATTTGCTGAAAAAAAATGGCCGCAATGAGAGGAAGAGGCAAGGGGATTTGAGTGTGGGGTTGATTGTTGATGAATTGTTGTTTTGGAAAAAATTTGAGGTTGAGTTTTATCAAATTTGGTGGCAAGTGGCGAGATTTGTTCAGGTTGCGGGAAATAAATTGGATTGTGGTTTCTTGGGCACCCACAGTCGTTGGAATTGGTTTTGATTCAAATTAGGGTGGTTACTTGATTTTCCTAATAGTGTTGCTTAAAAGCACACGATCATCAAAATTCCTTATTTTTATCTTTTATTTTTTTTGTAGAAAAGATTTCATGACTTTCGTGATAGTCTAATTTGGAAGAAGGCAATCAAGGGATGCAATCAACATTTAGCAAAAGCTCTTGTTCTTTTCTTTGTAATTTTTGGGGTAAAAGGGGTAGTTTAGGGTATTTGAAGGAAATGATAGTCTATTGGGTCTATTTTGAAGCATAAATAGTGAACGTAAGGGAGGTTGGTGTTATTTCTGAAACCTAAGGGGAATTGTCTGAAATTGTTCGAGACCTCGGAGGAGGTTTTCAAAATTATCCGTAAGAAATCAAATGCGAAACTTGATTAGTACACGCACACACGACACTGCACCACGCCATGCGTGTGTTGAGGACTGATGTCCGTAACCAACGACAAGCAGGTTTTCAATTTTTTTTTTCCTTTCCTGGATTCAGAGATGGTGTCAGCTTCTATTATTGGTGAGCAGGAGGAAATCCACAATATACAGTACACATCACCCATATTCTTTTTAATTGAACAATGTATGAAATTATGGTGATTCGAAATTAAATTATATGTTTATTGGGCAACGAATCCAAAATAAGAGTTGGAAATGTATTGTGACAACAATTGTTAACTTTGGCCACAAATGATCAAAATAAATATTTAAGGTTTAATATGACATTATGGGTTCAAAATATAGTTACTTGTTATGAAACAACTAAAAGTGCAGATGCCCATTTGGATTCTCAAAAGGATCAATTCATAATTCATTGCTCCCAAGAGGATTAATTTATAATTCATTGCTACATTATGTAAAGAAATTACATTGGATGAACGGTTTCAATCCATAAGAGCTATTCATGTATTGGATGAACCGTTTCATATGGCTATTCATGTTCTTGTAGTAATGAGTGTTTAATAGAATTGATGTACCTTTAATTTTGTAGTACCTATATATAGAGGTACCTTGGCACCTCTTGGGTGTACTTTTTGATTAGTTGGAATAATTAGAAAATCATTCTCCATTTCTGTATTTCTTTCTCTAATATTTCAATTCCTATTATAGTAGTTCATTTTTTTTTAGTTTTACAACACGTTATCAGCACGAGTCTCTACTTTTGAACAAAAAGGTGAAAACGGAGCCTCTACCTTAAAAAAAAAGTGAAACACGAGCTTTTGCCGAAATTCTGCCGTATTTTTCCAGTAACTTTTGTCTACTTATTGAGAAATGGATACCAAATATTTGGGATTAAATAATGGTGATGATGACATTTGTCTCATTGATAGTGCTACTACGCACACTATATTGAAAAATAAAAAAATTTTCTTGTATGAAAATGGGAGAGACAAATGTTAATACCATAAGTGATAGTGCAAAATTGATTGAAAGATCCGAAAGAGCCATTCTATTTCTTCCTGAAGGGACTAAAATTGTCGTAAATAATGCACTATTGTCTCCCAAGTCTCGGAAAAATTTATTGAGTTTTAAAGATATCCGCGAAATCGGATATCATATTGGGACAATGACTGAGACAAATGGAGAATTTTTATTAATCACAAGTATCATTTCTAGGCAGAAATACGTAGTAGAAAAATTACCTTCTTTTTCTTTTGGCTTATATTATGTACAAATTAGTGCAATTGAAATTTATCACCTAGTAGCCCAGAAGTCTACTCATTCCAATAATTTTATCATTTGGCATGATCATTTCAGAAATCTTGAATCTATAATGATGAGACGAATAATCGAGAATTCACATGGTCACTCATTGAAAAATCCAAAGATATTAAAAGCAAATGAATTCTCCTGTGTTGCTTGTTTCCATGAAAAATTAATTAGACCATCGCCAGCTAAAGTTGGGACTAAATCCCCTAAATTTCTAGAACGAATTCATGGAGATATATGTGGATCATTTTGATAATTTATGGTGCTAATTGATGCATCATCTAGATGGTCACATGTATGTTTATTATCTACTCCCAACCTGGCGTTTGCGAGATTGCTTGCTCAAATAATTAAATTGCAAGTACAATTTTCAGACTATCCAATAAAGAAAATTTATTTAGATAATGCTGGTGAATATTCGTCACATGCTTTTGACGATTATTGCATGTCCATTGGAATAACTGTTGAACATCCTGTAACTTATGTTCACACACAAAATGGTCTAGCCGAATCATTTATTAAATGGCTACAATTAATTGCTAAACCATTGTTGATGAGGTCTAAACTATTTTCATCTGCTTGCGAACATGCTATATTACATGCAGTAACACTTGTGAGAATTAGACCGACAAGTTATCATACTTATTTTCCCCTACAATTAACTTTTGGTTATGAATCCAATATTTTTTATTTACGAATATTTGGTTGTTCGGTTTATGTTCTAATTGCACCGCCCCAACGTCGTAAATTGGGCTCGCAAAGAAGATTGGAAATATATGTCAGGTATGAATCACCTTTAATTATTAAGTATATGGAACCATTGACAGGTAATTTATTTACTGCGAGATTTGTAGATTGTCATTTTGATGAATCACATTTTTCAACATTAGGGGGAGATAAAAATCAACCGAAAAAGGAAATCACTTTAAAATATCATTGAATTTTCTCGATTCTCGTACAAAAGAATGTGAACTAGAAGTTCAAAAGATTATACATTTGCAAAAAATTACAAATCAATTACCGGATGCATTTAATGACTCCAGAAGAGTTACTAAATCACATATTTCTATTGAAAATGCTCTGATTAAAATTAATGTCCTTGAAGGACAAATTACAAGTGCTAATGAGTTTAAAGTGCGCTTGAAGCGTGGGAGATCTCTTGGTTCCAAAGATGAAAATTTTTGAAAGAAAAGAGGAGTACATGAATCAACAATTAATGACAAAATTCAACCTCCTGAAGAGATCACTCCTAAAGAGCCAATTCTTGATGAGAATGAAATCATAGAAAATTCAATAAATTTTGTCACTTCAGGAAAAAGTTGGAACCGAAATGAAATAATTATTGATAGTATTTTTGTATATAATGTAGCACTTGATATTATGGTAGAGAATGAGGATTACGAGCCTAAATCGATTGATGAATGTCGACGTAGAAATGATTGGCCAAAATGAAAAGATGTGATCCAATCTGAATTGGACTGACTAGTTAAAAGAAAAGTTTTTGGACCGTAGTCCAAACACCTGAAGGTGTGAAGCCAGTAGGATATAAATGGGTATTTGTGAGAAAAAAAAATGAGAAAAATGAAATCGTGAGGTATAAAGTAATACTTGTAGCCTAAGGATTTTCACAAAGGTCTGGATTTGATTATAATTACACGTATTCACCTGTAGTGGATCCTATCACATTTAGATATCTTGTGAGTTTTGCAGTACATAAAAAATCAGATATGCATCTAATGGACGTCGTTACTGCATATTTATATGAAAATCTTGAAAGTGATATTTATATGAGAATTCCCGAAGGATTCAATATGCCTGAAGCATGCAAATCAAATCCTTAAAATATTTATTTAATTAAATTACAAAGGTCTTTGTATAGATTCAAAGAATCTGAACGTATGTGGTACCGCCTCAATGAATGTTTAATTAAAGAAGGCTATACCAATGATCCAATATGTCCATGTGTCTTTATCAAGAAAAATGGATCAAATTTTGTGATAATTGTTGTATATGTTGATGATTTAAATATGATTGGAACTCCTGAAGAGATTCAAAATAGTGTTGAATATTTAAAAAAAAAATTGAGATCAAAGATTTTGGAAAAATAAAATTCTTCCTTGGTTTACAAATTGAGCATTTGAAAAGTGAAATTTTTGTCCACCAAACTGCTTATACCCGGAAGGTATTAAAGCGATTTTATATGGATAAGTCACATACATTAAGTATTCCAATGGTCTGATCATTAGAGACCGTGAGAGGAAGATGAAGAGATACTTGGTCCTAAAGTACCATATCTCAGTGCAATTGGTGCACTACTGTTTTGCTAATTGTACAAGATCTGATATATCATTTGCAATAAATTTATTAGCAAGATTTATTTCCTCGCCCACAAGACGACATTGGAATGGTATTAAACATATTTTTCGTTATCTTTAAGGAACAAATTGATCTTGGCTTATTTTATTCAAATAAATCTAAACTTGAATTGCTTGGTTATGTTGATGTTGGATATTTATCTGATCTGCATAAAGCAAGATCTCAGACTGGTTATCTATTTACATATGGAGGTACAACCATTTCTTGGCGATCTACAAAGCAATTATTAGCCGCCACTTCATCGAATCATGCTGAAATAATAGCAATTCATGAGGCTAGTCGAGAATGTGTTTCGTTAAGATCAATGACCTACTATATCCGGCAGAGTTGTGGGTTATCCTCCGAAAAAGAAAATCCTCCAACTATATTTTATGAAGATAATGCAGCTTGTATAACTCAATTGAAAGGAGAATATATTAAAGGAGATAGAACGAAATATATTTCACCAAAATTCTTTTTTACTCATGATTTACAAAAGAATGGTGAAATTGATGTGCAACAAATCCGATCAGATAATAATTTGATAGATTTATTTACTAATGTATTGCCGACTGCAATATTTGAGAAATTGGTGAAGAATATTGGAATGCGACGACTATAAAATCTCAAATGATATTTGCATCAGAGGGAGAAATCAATACACAAGAATAGTGTACTCTTTTTTCTTCACTAGGGTTTTTGTGCCGTTGGATTTTTTCCTAGTAAGGTTTTAATAAGACATATTCTGTGTATAATGGATATCCAATGGGGAGTGTTATGAAACAACTAAAAGTGTGGATATCCATTTGTATTCTCAAGAAGATCAATTCATAATTCATTGCTCCCAAGAGAATTAATTCATAATTTATTGCTACATTGTGTAAAGGAATTACATTGGATGATCGGTTTCAATCCATAAGAGCTATTCATGTATTGGATGAACCATTTCATATGGCTATTCATGTTCTTGTAGTAACGAGTGTTTAATAGAATTGATGTACCTTTAATTTTGTAGTACCTATATATAGAGGCACCTTGGCACCTCTTGGATGTACTTTTTGATTAGTTGGAATCATAAAAAAATCATTTTCCATTTCTGTACTTCTTTCTCTAATATTTCAATTCCTATTATAGTAGTTTGTTTTTTTTTTTTTAGTTTTACAACATTACTTAAATAAGAGAGTTATTGGACTATATGTTTATTGACCTCTACTAACTTATTTAAGGTCATTTTATATCACTATCCAAAGAAGAATTAAGGTCATTGTATATCACTATCCAAAGAACAATTCTTGGGCGCTAACATTTTTCTTACATGCCAAGACTATTAATGAAAGTTGACCCAAATCTCTCTCTCTTTCTCTCAATTCTTAGGACTGATGCCAATTCTTACCATTTAGAAAGAAAAATTAGATTGTTTATATATATGATGAGTTCCCTCTAAGTCATGGTTAAGAAAAATTCTTAGTTAAACGTAGTTTTATGAAATGTGAATTTCCTTTTCGTTGTCTTTATTCATTAGTATTGTTGGGATTATTGTATTATAATTGCAATGCACAGATACATGGACTTTTGACATTTTTTCTTTTTAATTGACTCTGACTATGTCTCGAACTCGAGACATCAAACCTGGAGACGACTTTTGTCCAAAATGCTTGTAAAAATTCAGAAGAATAATTTTGGACCTTATTATTTAATAATGGTACAATTATGAGAGTCATTCCTAGTTAATTATCAAACTTGGAACTTGAAAATAATGTCGACATCATGTCCTTATTATTTTTTTGTTTCATAGAAAAATAAAGCATTCTCGGACTCGACATTATCATATTATTTTCAATTGTCAGCTTAAGTGAGAAAGACAGGTGAAAATTTTGTGCATTACTAATTTATTTAGGCCTCACGCGTCGCGCGAAGGTGCCCACATCATCTTCGCTGTATTGGAGAAATTTGAGCGCTTTGATCATAAGAAATTCACAATCACAACTGGCCACAAAGAAAGCACTAACTGGTTTAAACAAAGCATGCAAATTTCTTAAACAATAGACACCTAAACCAACCATTTTACCGTCTTGCCAAAAAAAGGGCATTAAAGTAAAAACAACCTATGCCTAACACAGCTAACAAACTTCAGCACCTTCACTTCACTGCCACGTCATCAACAACATTTGCAAATTTCCAAGGAAGTCCATGCACTAAAGGTGCCCATGCCCCATAGGGGACCTCAGGTTAGTGTTCAACTCCTGTCTTTCTATTCTTAGGAAATATTGAAATTAAACGTTATAACTAATCCTGATTTCCTTATGCTATATTTGTACACAATTTGGCAACAAGGGCTCTTTTTTTTTTTGGGATAAGATCATCTCAGCACCCGCAGACCCGTCATGTATCAATATTTCTGTACTTAGCATTGGCTTCTTCCGCCTGAAGAACACAAGAACCACCGAAATAGATGGTGAATGAAAGTGCACTTAACCCTTTTAATTTTTAAAACAATTGCTTTTAGAAAAAATAATAAAAACTTTTTTGAATTTAATTTTAGAGAAGAAGAATTTTAAACCTTTTTGAATTTAATCTTGGAGAAGAAGAAGTTTAAAACGTACTTTAATTTTCACAACTGATGATGAAAATAGCAAAATGTTCACGGAGAGTGACAAAAGTGCCATCTTATCTTTTTGCTGACTGCTCCGCTTTCCAATGAGAGGGTCTAGAAGGGACCACGGGGAGGAACAGTTGCAGGTCCAATCGTTTCTAGCGATTTTGTGTATTTTACACATCGTGTAACTTTATTTATACACGACATAACTTTGTTTGTATAACGTGTAATTTTAAAATAAATTTTTGTGGACCCTACACACATTATTAAAAATGAGGTACAAAAAGTAATTTGAATCGCATAAATTTTTTGGACCAAATCTTAGCCGTGAACAGCTCAGGAACGATCCATCTGATGACCGCTTCCGCCTCTTATCCATCCAAAAGGGGGTGCCTCTGCTTCATATTTTATCCATATTGATATATTTCTTTTCTGTCCCCCTAACTATTAAATGTGAAAGGTTGCCCACCAAATTTGACGAAACCGTTTATCCTAATTGATTATTATCAATAGGGCATAACTTTAATATTCTTCTTCCAACCCTTTCTGGTGATTCCTGCAACTCCAGCCGTCCGTCAATGACCATAGAGCACTATTAACCGACAACTAACTAACCACTACTAATCTATTCTCAAATTTTAATGAAATTGCACAATTAGTTTTCATTTCTCACTTTTATTTCAAATTTGGTCTCAATTTAATGTGAATCCCAATAAATAAGATCGGAGTTGAAATCAAAGAAGGTATTTCAATCACCATCAGATAAATTCTTCATATCTAGTTTTGTTTTTGAGATGCATAGAAAATGTAAGCTGATTTTTCAATCTACGAGAAAAACGAAGTCTAAGAGAATAATTTTGTCAAAATTTGACAATGGAATAACAGTTGTGAACGGGCGGCCACTGGTTGGCAGCTAGAAGTTATAGCAGTTTTAAAACATAATTGGAGAAAGTAAAAGATTAAAACTATGTTGTCTACTATTAACGACTTACATTGACAAAATGGCTAAAGTTAGGGTTGAAAAATAAATCAAACTATGCGACATTCGAATCGACTTCGATTGGTAAGAGTTTATTTCAATTTAGTTTGTCAACTAGTTAAATCAAATTTGAACAACATTTTATAGTCGATAACTTTGAAACTTGATAAAAAAGTCTGTTTAAACTCGATTTAGTAAATAAACAAATCAAGTTTGAACAAAATTTTAAACTCATTAAAATAATTAAATACGTTTGAATACTAGGGTATTCGATTTAATTAGACATGTTTGTACCCCTAATTAAAGCATGCACTTTTATAAGTTTAGGAATCAACATTATACATTTAATAGCTAGCTAGAGGGTCAAAAAGTTAATTGCCTTAAATTCTTTTAGCAGCCATAAGGTATAGTTGGAGGGATTCCCTTGAAATTGATTAGATTCTTCTATGTGACTAAAGAATTTCGGGTGTGACGGAGTACTAGTCCTACCCTAAAAAAAATGGTATTACTAGTCCTTTTTTTCTTTTTTGGCGTGCCCCCGCCGTGGGGTGTGGGGAGGGGAGTCTGTGCGAGAATTCTAGATGGGGTACAAGGAGCCAAAGTTCACCTTATTCAAAGTAAACAGCCTTCCATCTCAGATGTTGAATTTCCTGGCAATTGCGTATGTATTACAATCTTTTACCATGACTTTAGAGGATAGCTAATTTTGCTTGCTATTAAATAATAATTTCGGTAGTCTATAAATACTCTTGTTCCTCACTGCTTCTTGCACCACATAATTCTTTCAAGAACTACCAAAACCTTCTTGAAATCCCTCTCTTTCCTTTTAGTTCATTTCCAAGAAACCAATTGAACCATCATGGCCCCTGTCACTTCCAGTTATGAGGTCACCTCCTCAATCCCTCCTGCAAGGTTGTTCAAGGCCACCATCCTTGAAGAGAAACATCTTCACAAGATCTTGCCACAGGGTGTTAAGAGTGTCGAAATCCTTGAAGGAGATGGTGGAGTTGGCACAATTAAGTTGACCACATTTGTTGATGGTAAGATAATCAATACAAAGTGATTATTTTCACACATTTGAAGTCTTCAAATTGCTCCTTTTTTTTTCCTTTTATTTGGGAAAAACTAATGACTTTTTTTTTTGGTTGGGTTAAATATTTAGGTGGCGAGCATAAGACTGCCAAGCAGAGAGTTGATGGAATTGACAAAGAAAAATTTACATACAGTTATACTGTACTTGAAGCTGATGGATTTAACGATGTAATCGAGAAAATCTGTTGTGTCATCAAATTTGAACCCTCTGCTGATGGAGGTTCAATCTGCAAAACCACTAACACATACCACCCCAAAGGTGGTGCTCAGATCAGTGAGGAACACCTCAAGGGAGGAAAAGAGATGGGTTTGGGAATGGTTAAGGCTGTTGAGGCTTACCTCCAAGCAAATCCTACTGCCTACAACTAATTATAATGAATGCTACTGAAGGACTCTTCGACATATTTTCTTCAAGATTGAAGTACACACTGAGGGTGTGTTTCCTTTTTTGCTTGTTTTGCTTTAAGCTGTTTGGTTAAGTTAAAAACAAAATTGAATCATAGAGAGAACAAAAAAAATAAAGTGTTTCTTATGGAGAAAAAAATGGAGCTGATGCCTAAAATCTCACATGGATCCAACTCAGTCCATTTAATGGAGAAAAGGCAAATAACACAACAAGAATATGCTCAAAGTTGGAAAAATGTGCTATAATTATGATTACTCCTTTATGAAATAAAGCTGAAAGCAGCTCAATTTCTTTTTGTTTTCCATATTATTCAATTTCATTGTCGATTTTTGATAGATGTATTTTTTTTATTGCTTTAATAAGGGCTATGATTGGATATCCTGTTATGCCATTGGCTGTCGATGCTAAACCTGATAAATTAGATGGATCATCCAAATAAAGACAAAATTGGCTATGTAAACATTGGTGAGGGACTATTTCAGCTTAATAAAAATAGTTGAGGGACTAAATTGGCTTATAATAAAATTAGGGACTATTTCAGCTTTGTAAAAATAGTTGAGAGACTAAATTGACCCCTAAAAAGTTTAGGGACTATTTTGACATTAACGAAATAGTTTTGGGACTATAAACATTAGGTCACAATGTTGAAATATCAAAACACATGTTTGGGACCAAAACTCATAGAACTTCTTCACGTCGCCAACGAAATTTGATTCTGAAGTAATGCTAATTTTATTTATTATTTGTTTCCTTGCTGGTCTTCTGTCTTTTTGGTTACAATATTAAAATGTATCCATAATTTTCAATTCCAAAAGTGTTGAATATTTAAACGAATTCTAGGAAGGGCACTGAGAGTCAAAATCTTATTCAAACAGCCAGCCATCTCAGAGTACATATTTTTTTATTATCAGGTTTAAAATGTATCTATTGCAATTTTTGAATGATTAGCCATGACTAAGAGAATAAAATAATTCACTTGCTGTTTTTAGATATGAATTCATGACTGTCAGTAGTCTATAAATACACTTATTGCTCACCACCCTTAATTTGCACCGCAAAATCTTTTCAAGATCTATCAAACCCTCCTGTTCTTGATCTTTGTCCATTTGTGAAAAAGCAAATTAAAGCATCATGGCTCCTATCACTTGTAGTGCTGATATAACCCCCCCCAATCCCTCCTGCAAGGTTGTTCAAGGCCGCCATCCTTGATGACCACCTTCTTCCCAAGATCATTCCACAGGCTATTAAGAGTGTGGAAATCCTTGAAGGAGATGGTGGAGTTTGAACGATTAAGTTGAGCACATTTGGTGAAGGTTAGATGTTATATTAAATGTAGAACCCAAATTTTAAGGATCTAATAATAATCAATGCGTGCAGGGTTACAGAATTGAAGGGATAAAATAAATATTCAAAATATACGTGGAAGAAAAGAAAATAATAAATTCAACTCACAATATTATTAAAATTTCAAACAATGAAGAAAATCACACCACAATAAATTTAGCTGGTTCTAATAATAATCAAAGCATACAAGCTTACAGAATTAAAAGGATAAAACAAATACTCAAAATATATGTGGGAGAGAAGAAAATAATATATTCAACACACAATATTATTGAAATCTCAAACAATGAAAAAAGTCACATCATAATAGAAAACCTTGCTAATTCTTCTAGATTCTTTCTCTTGAGAGACCAACCTAAATAATGTCCTATTTGTAATCTACCAAACTTGTTAGGAAAGAAACCACTTGCATAAGAAATTACCAAATAAAACAGAAATTCCTAAATCACACAACTACTAAAAACATAACTCAAATAAAACTAAAAAATAAATAAATATTTCTAGGCTTAGTTTAATTTGTCAACATTGCCTCCCTTAAACCAAACTATCCATTGAGATAGGTTCAACACCATCTCGAGCAATAATTTCTATGCAAATCTATGTTGTAGTACAGTTGACATCAAAATCTAACTTGTTACCAGTTATTAATTTCATTTTTACACGTAACAGTGGATGCACTATGTATTTTGTAAAAAATTTCTCAACAATTTCTTCTTGATCAAAGTACTCACTTATATAAACCCATTCATCACCAGAATCACCATATTTACCACCAATGTAAGTGCCTAAAATTACAAAATCATAGATTGCTTTCTCGCTAAAGTTATCATCACCAAATAATTCAAAATAACCACTACTACAATCATCCAAAAATTTCATACTGTCAGTCAACTCTTTTGGAGTAAAATATTTTTCAACTCCAATGTCATCCATATCTATCAAATCAAACATTCTCCCATCACTTTGAAGAGACTCCGAACCAACGAATTTTTCAACAACAATTTCATGTTCTCTTCTCTTATCAAATCAAAATTTTCTTCTTCTTTTGTCAAATTACCATATTATTATTTTTCAACAAATTCATTACTTCTAATTTCTCCAAACAAGGTACGCAAATCAAAAATATCAATTGATCCAAAATTTTCGGTATCAGCCATATTATCAACAAATCTATCATTTTTAAAATCCACAAACCAATACCAGCAACTAGACTTCAGTTCGAAAGCATAATTTCTTTCAATCATGTGCAAAACATAGTAAATATGCTTCCAAAATCTCTAAAGTATTTTAGTACGACCGATAAAGGTTTTATAAATACTTTTTGCCATTATTTTACGCATCACTTGAAAGAATAATTGTGCCTTTTTCTTAAAAACATGTTTTTACAACTTAATTGCATCAACCCAACAAAGAATATCATCCAAATTACATTGTTTGAGATATTTTTCCACTGTTAAAATCCAACCAAAATATGTATGTCTATTTGTGCTTATAGGAGTCAATATGAAAAATTTTTCACCATCAATCAGATCTTTATAATATCCATTATTTAACAATTTGTATACCTGAATAAATTTTTTTCCTCCATCCTATCATGTTTTCTTGCCCTCCATGGTTGACTGACCAAATTAATGTTGTATGTATACCCATGCTCGTCAAACCTCATTCGTGTACACTCGTAAGGAGTGGTTCTGAGCTTATTGTGAATGCCCAGTACCAAGAAGTAGAAGAGATAATGCATAAGAGAGAATTAACTTGGCTAAAGAATTGGGAAGCAATTTAGGGATTTTTTAAGAAATTAATTCTCCAACCGCCACTTTTGGAAATTTCTATCAACAACTAGTTACCAAAACACTAGCACATAGTAAGAAATCGGGATAATTTCATAAACCTACCTTTAGGTTTTTAATAATTTCAAGAAGCTCTCCTCAATATTTTAAAATTACACATACCTTCCCTATTGGTGCAAAAGTACTCTACTACCCCCTAATAGGATACTCAAAAGATTTTTTTATGGGAAAAAAGAAGCTCAGAAAGCCAAGCAAAAACAAAAATCAATTGATTTTCTCTTTTAGCCTTTTACGCTTTTGCCTTCTACCTTTACGCGCTTTCCCATGCCAATCTTCCTATAACCACTTCCCTAGTCCCCTTTCCCCAACTTTTCTCCTCTACTTCAAAACCAATTTTTGTCCATCAATCCTGGCTTGTGCTTTGTTACATTCCCTTCCCTTCTCCTTTTTTGATTTCCCCTACATCTCCTTTTCTCTTTGCAAAAGTGACTAGGCTCGTCTCTCTCTCTCTCTTTTCCCCTATTCTAAGTGTAGTGGATTTGATTATTTTGCATCTATTTTATTTGATTTTGCTTGATTATGGGTGATAAAACTTGGTGATATCAACCATCATAAGTTTGATAGATGGATATTGGGCTTTAGGCAATGATTTGTTGAAAAAAAATGGCTGCAATGAGAGGAAGAGGCAAGGGGATTTGAGTGTGGGGTTGATTTTTGATGAATTGTTGTTTTGGACAAAATTTGAGGTTGAGTTTTATCAAATTTGGTAGCAAGTGGCGAGATTTGTTCTGGTTGTGGGAAATAAATTGGATTGTGGTTTCTTGGGCACCCACAGTTGTTGGAATTGGTTTTGATTCAAATAAGGGTGGTTACTTGATTTTCCTAATAGTGTTGCTTAAGAGCACACGATCATCAAAATTCCTTATTTTTATCTTTTATTTTTTTTTTGTAGAAAAGATTTCATGACTTTCATGATAGTCTAATTTGGAAGAAGGCAATCAAGGGATGCAATCAACATTTAGCAAAAGCTCTTGTTCTTTTCTTTGTAAATTTCTGGGTAAAGAGGGTAGTTTAGGGTATTTGAAGGAAATGATAGGCTATTGGGCATATTTTGAAGCATAAATAGTGAAAGTGAGGGAGGTTGGTGTAATTTCTGAAACCTAAGGGAAGCTGTGTGAAATTGTCCTAGACCTCAGGGTAGGTTTCTGAAATTATCCCTAGAAATCAAATGCGAAACTTGATTAGTACACGCACACACCGCACCCCGCCATGCGTGTGTTGAGGACCGATGTCCGTAACGAACCACAAGCAGGTTTTCAATTTCTTTTTTCCTTTTCTGGATTCTCCAGAGATAGTGTCAACTTCTATTAGTGATGAGCAGGAGGAAATGCACAATATAAAGTACAGATCACCCATATTCTTTTTAATTGCACAATGTATGAGATTATGGTGATTCGAAATTAAATTATAGGTTTATTGGGCTACGAATCCAAAGTAAGCGTTGGAAATGTATTGTGACAACAATTGTTAACTTAGGCCACAAATGATCAAAATAAATATTGAAGGTTTAATATGAGATTATGGGTACGTTCAAAATATATTTACTCAAAGAACAAAGTTATTCGACTATATATATGTTTATTCACGTCTACTAACTTATTTAAAGTCATTTTTTATTTCACTATCCAAAGAAGAATTCTTGGGCGTTAACATTTTTCTTACATGCCAAGACTATTAATGCAAGTTGACCCAAATCTCTCTCCCTTTTTCTCTCAATTCTTAGGACGTACTGATGCCAATTCTTACCGTTTAGAAAGAAAAATTAGATTGTTTATATATATGATGAGTTCCCTCTAAGTCATGGTTAAGAAAAATTCTTAGTTAAACGCAGTTTTATGAAATGTGAATTTCCTTTTCTTTGTCTTTATTCATTGGTATTATTGGGGTTATTGTATTATGATTGCAATGCACAGATACAGGGATTTAATCGACTCTGACTCAATGTTTTAAAAACCGGACCGTTAATCGAACCGGTGAAGTGAAAGGGTCGAGGTTCAACCGGTCGGACCGGTTCAACCTCGGTTCAATGAATTTTTTAAAAAATAATTTATATAAATATATATGTGCACAAAATAAGACATGTAATGGATAATTTAATACTTTATATGATGAAAAGTTTACTATTTTTGAATAATTTGGATTTTTAAAAATAAATTTTTTAAATTATAAGTTAAAACAAATAAATTTCATCTCAATTTCAATTATATCTACCAAAAAAATATTAAATATAATCAAAAAATATCACAATATTTGAAATTATACAAAATTCACGTCCATGAAAATTTAGACATTGTGAACTTAAATTTAAATTTACATTTTGGAATTTAAATTTACAATTTAAAAAAGGAAGTTTGGAGTTCGAAGAAAATCAAGAGAATTGAAAATAGAAATGCAAATTTGATAAGAAAAAAAAAATGAGATAAAAGTGAGTGGTTGTGGTATTAAATAAATTGGGTTAAAGAAAAATAATTCTTTTTTGACTTTTTTAAATTTAATGGACAAAAACAAAATTAAAATATGGAAGAAAACATCAATAAATAAAAATAAAGAGGTTTGATTAAAAAAATGAGTGGCAAAAGAAAAGATGATAGAGAGAGAGTGTGTGTGTGTGTGTGTGTTGAAGATTAAAAAGAAAGAGTCATGAAAGGATGATATTTTATAAAAAAAAATGGAACAAAAGAAATATGAGTGTTTGTTTTATATAAATAAGTTATCAAAAAAAACTAATAAGATGTGATAGTGCAACGGTTACTACATTGGTCTTCTATTACAAAGGTCTTGAGTTCGAATCTTGATAACTACATTTTGCAAAAAAAAAAAAAAGGAAAACTCAAAAACCGGAAATAACCGGTTCACATCCGGTTCAGCGGTTTCGCGGTCCGACCGGTTTTTGACCGGTTTCTTGACAAAGTCAAACCTGGCATTGAACCGGACCGGAGCCATGGCCGGTTCGCGGTTCAACCGGTCGAACCGGCCGGTCCGGTCCGGTTTTCAAAACACTGCTCTGACTATGTCTCAAACTCGAGACATCAAGCCTGGACCTTATGCTTGTAAAAATTCAGAAGAATAATTTTGGACCTTATTACTTAATAATGGTACAATTATGAGAGTCATTCCAGGTTAATTATCAAACTTGGAACTTGAAAATAATGTCGACATCACGTCATTATTATTTTTTTAGTTTCATAGAAAAATGAAGTATTCTCCAACTCGACATTATCATAGTATTTTCAATTGGCAGCTCATGTGAGAAAGACAAGAAATTCACAATCAACTGGCCAAGAGAGTGCCAACAAAGAAAGCACTAAATGGCTTAAACAAAGCATGCAAATTTGCTTAGCACTTAAACAATAGACACCTAAATCAACCATGTCACTGTCTTGCCAAAAAAGGGCATTAAAGTAAAAACAACTTGATGAACTAATTCCCTCACTCTAGTCAAGGGACAACGGATGCTTTGGGTCATCCAAAATTGTGAGATCGATTTAATTTTATCTTTTTCTCTTATTTATTGGTATTTGCATATTCCCTGATTGCAGTGCTTATGGTTGTTTAATTAATTGATTGTCTTGGATCCGGATAATTAGTTAATTTAATAATCTATTATCAATTGAGGTGTTAAATCCGTAATTGTTTAATTGTCTCAAAATAGTGATAACTGGCATGATTGGGTTTGTGTCAGGGGAATACGCGGGCTAATCTAAAATAACCCTGGTAGTGCGTTATTTGGTTAGAATAGGGCTCCTCTAATACGTAAGGCAATTGGGGAATTAAATTCTATGGGCGTACCTAGGATTATTTCTCAATTAGAGCAGTGATTAACGGGCGTACCTTAATCATCGACACAGTAAGGAGGGGTTGACTGTCATCGCTTGTTTGGCAGTTATAACCTATTTATTAGTAAATAATTGGAATTGCATTTGCTTATCGATGATCAATTAGGTGAACCATTGCTGAAGTTATCTCTTGGCTAGATCTTTAATTAGTATTATCTTGATTCTAGTGAATTTGAAAAGAAACAATTACTCCCAGTCCCTGTGGATTCGACCCTGCTCACCACTATCTACAGAAATTAACTTTAGTTTGAGCAGGTTTTATTATTGCACAGGCTTCGACAACCTGTCAATTTTTGGTAACAGGGTCGAATCCACAATTTTTGTCGAAGCCTGTGCAATAATAAAACCTGCTCAAACTAAAGTTAATTTCTGTAGATAGTGGTGAGCAGGGTCGAATCCACAAGGACTGGGAGTAATTGTTTCTTTTCAAATTCACTAGAATCAAGATAATACTAATTAAAGATCTAGCCAAGAGATAACTTCAGCAATGGTTCACCTAATTGATCATCGATAAGCAAAGGCAATTCCAATTATTTACTAATAAATAGGTTATAACTGCCAAACAAGCGATGACAGTCAACCCCTCCTTACTGTGTCGATGATTAAGGTACGCCCGTTAATCACTGCTCTAATTGAGAAATAATCCTAGGTACGCCCATAGAATTTAATTCCCCAATTGCCTTACGTATTAGAGGAGCCCTATTCTAACCAAATAACGCACTACCAGGGTTATTTTAGATTAGCCCGCGTATTCCCCTGACACAAACCCAATCATGCCAGTTATCACTATTTTGAGACAATTAAACAATTACGGATTTAACACCTCAATTGATAATAGATTATTAAATTAACTAATTATCCGGATCCAAGACAATCAATTAATTAAACAACCATAAGCACTGCAATCAGGGAGTATGCAAATACCAATAAATAAGAGAAAAAGATAAAATTAAATCGATCTCATAATTTTAGATGACCCAAAGCATCCGTTGTCCCTTGACTAGAGTGAGGGAATTAGTTCATATTTGATGAACTAAACCCACAAGAAATTGTAAAGAGAGCCGCGGCTGTTGTCCCTTGAAATTGGGGAAATTCAATTCGTCCAACTCAATGAGTAAAAGCAAGCTATAGAAAAGTAATTACTAGTCTTCCTATGGCTCACGGAGGAGAACTACTACCAAAAAGCAAAAGAAGGAAAAGTCAAATTCTATGCTACCAAGTGTCTCTACTAAAAATGAAGAAGAAAGGTCAAAAGCTAAAAACTCCAAAGTATTGCCTCCTCTCCTGTGCGGCAGCCTCCCCTCAAGGGGAAGAAGAAGCTCCCCTTTTTTCCTGCGCAATTTTCCTATATAAAGTAGTGCTCCTTGCGGCGGCTCCTGTGCGGAAAAATGAAGACTTCGGCCCAATTCTCACGTTTTGTTGTTCCAAAAATGCCCCTAGGACAAACTCTATCATCTGAATTCTTTTCTTGCCAAATTAGCACCTGTTATTATATTTTCGTTCTACTCCCTGAAATAAATGCAAAATATCAAAAGTGAGTAGAATCTAGCAATTAATCCACATTAGGTCAGGTAATAGGAAAAATTAATAATAAAATAAATGATAAAATTGCAACCTATCAATTCCTCCCACACCTAGATCATGCTTGTCCTCAAGCATGAGAACAGCAAACAAGTACCGATATTTGATAGTGACTATTGCTCTATCTCACAAATTGCCAAGATACCAAGAAAAACAATAATCAAGCATCAGTGATTAAGATCCAAGAAATATCACTTTGGTTAGCTTCTAAACCACAAACTCCTCTAATTTCAGGTTAACTAATCTAAGAAAAAGGAATGACGCATAACATTTATCAGCAAATGGTCCAACTATTAACCAAAATCTCAACATTAAATCCATAAATCGGCAAGCTGACTTTTATTATACACTAACACAACATTCACTTTTTTTTCACATTTTTCTAACTTTAACTTTGTCTTTCTTTTTTTTTTTTATTCTTCTTTTCAATAGTAACAAAAGACTTAGTCGCTAACCATTTGAGCCTTTTGACGCGAACTCCAACACTGGCCAGATGAAGGAGCCCTGTTACTCAGCTTCTATCGCCACGTGACCACGTACTCATAGGAATTACTACCTTTTGACGCGAGAATCAACACTTTTAGGTGCAGATTCCCGGTTACTCAGTAGTAACTAAAAGAGGAGTACAGTCAAGTTTATTCAGAGCTAAAAATCACAAAAACTCAATATAACACAAGAACCAAATGAAAACTTGCATCAGCTAGCCTCATTTTCAAACATGGAGAACTAAAGTTAATAACCGGACCAATTCACATGAAAATGCCAATAATCATTCCCTATGCCTAGGAAAGTTAACCAAAAATTATAAGAGTAAAACAATCATTGATATTCACCAAAGAGATGTTTTTGGATTCAACCACATTAACTTGGTACCCTTTTATTATTAAAACTTGGCAAAAGTAGAAATAGAGGCAATAATCCAACATCAAACCTTGGCATGCACTTACGAGCCAATCACTAAAAAGAAGAAAAAATGAACGAGAGAGTGGACAAATAACAAACTAAAAATAAAGAACTAGTATAGCTGTCCCCCCCACACCTAGATCCTACATTGTCCTCAATGGAGGGATTAAAGCAATTAAAACGAAGAGGGCAACGAAACTTCCCTCACGAGTGGCGAAAGGATAGGAGGGAACAGTGGAGGGAAGCCGAGTTCTGAGACATCCTTGCCACTTGGCGGGTGATGTTCGTCATTCGCTCATCTACGTTGTGAACCTGTGCTTGTAAGTGGCGCCACTCACCATTGACGCCAATTATCACCCCAAACAACAAAAGACAGAATATCCAACAAAGATAGCAATCACAAATGCACATTCATAGTCACTGGTGTTCCCCAACTCAACAATTAAAAGCAAACACAGGCCACCCAAGCCCAAATATGGTCAACAAAGCAACAGTTGCACTCCAAAACTAACAACCAGCAACTATTATCAACAACTAGAAACTAGCAAGGTCACGACAATAAGCACAGGGGCTACCCAAATCAGTCAGTCAACAAGCAAACTTGGGCCATCCACACTCTCAACAAATGCATTCTAAAATTTCAACAAATGCCTCCACCAGTCAAACCATAACAACTGCCCCAATAATATGCTAAATTCAGCAATAGAAGTGTAGAAAATTAGCAATAGCAACACAGTCACACGGTCTTGGCAATTGATCAAATATCCAACCAACTAGAGTTAACAAGTTCCAAATAAAATATTCCAATAATAGCACCTAAAGACTCAACAAATGCCCCCAGCAGTGGGCCTCAAGAAGTGAACAAGTCAAGCAATAGTAGTGGAAAACTCTGACATTAACAACTGAATCTCAAACCCCCAGCTTCCAAGCAGTCAGCCAGTAGAGTAGAATTAATCTAGTGGAGTCAAAATACCCACAGAGTTGATGAAACAATTCCAACGGCTGGCCCAAAGTAATGAGAACTCCAACTCACAGTCAAAAGTAAACTCGGTCCAACTAAAATTTCAACAAATGTCCCCAGAAATTTCAACAAATGCTATAGCAGATCAAAGCAGTGGTAAAGCAATAGCCCCAAGTATGTACTAATCCACCAGGTGGGAACCCCGGCCACCGAAGTCACAGACAATGGTCTCCAGAAGTGCAATATTAACCAATCACCAGATGCCCCCAACAATTAAACGAAATGCTATCACCCCCAACAAGCTAGGTAAGCAGCACAGGCTCCCAATTCAACAAATAAAAGTAGGACTGATTAACTCAAAGTCCCAACAAAGAGCTCAAGGAAACGAGCAATTGACATCGACCGGCAGAGTACTTGAAAGCAAAGCAATTAACTAAGAATGTAGCACTCAACCCAATAAACCCTGTGGTGCTCAAATGGGTAATTAACAACAACCCCAATAGCAGGGAACTCCTCCAAATAATGCCAATCAATTTAAGCAGATAATGCAGCCACGGAGTTTTCCAATCCAGCCAAGCAATTAGGTCCAAGAAATAGTGCTGGAAACAAGTGGGTATAAGTGTTCTAGGGGTGAATACCTCCACCTGTTATGGAAGAGGGAGAGCGCAGCATCAGGGGAAGGACGTGCGGTTGGCGCGTGGCCGTGGGCTGCTGGCGGCGGATGAACTGGAGGTGAGTTGGTGGCGGACAAGCTGAAGAAGAAGAGGAGAGCTCGCGCCAGGTGGTGGTGGAAGGCAGTGGCGGTCACGCGGGCAAGTGGGCGGCGTGCGTCGCGTTTGGGCGGCGGGACAGAGGCTGCTGCGGCGCGCGCCTGTGGGCTTGTGGCTGCGCGAGGAAGGAGCTGCGTGTGGAAGGAAGATGGGCAGCGGCGGCGGCGATGGAGCTTCAGCAGCGGCGGGCGGCCTGGAGTGGAAGCATCGAGGGTCGGTGAGGTGCGAAGTGGATGGCTGGCTGGTCCTTTGCGCGAGACGTGAGGTGGGCGGCGCGAGTGGGCGGCGGGCAAAAGGGATTCGAACAACAGAGAGAGAGCAGGGGAGAAGGAAGAAAGAAAGACGAAAGAAGAAAGAAAAAAAAAGAAAAGAAAGAAAAGAAAAAGAAGGAAAAAGAAATTTTTTTTTTTGTTTTGTTTTGTTTGGGAAAACTGAGCTACGGTGAAAAAAGGGGAAAAAAATCTTTTTTTTTTTTTTTGCTTTTTCATTTTTTTTCATTTTAGATTTTTTTTTCAGGGAAAGACTCCCCCTCTCTCTTTTTTTTTTTTTTTGGTGGAAACTTTTTTCATATATCATCTCTTTTTTTTTTTTTATTATTGACAAAATTTATTTTTGAAATTCAAAAGTAGTGATTAACAGGAAATCAATAATCGTTCTTGAGTTTCTTTGAATACTTACCTTTCCCGCGAACGTGACGCGGGCACGTCAAGAGAGCAAGAGAGCTCCCAGAAGTTTCTGGTCGTGAGCTTCCTGCACATCACCACGCGGGTGCGTCATGAGGGCAAGAGAGCTCCCAGAAGTTTCTGATCGTGAGCTTCATGCACGTCACCACGCGGGCGCGTCATGACTGAAGGGCACCTATAAATCAGCAAAAACGAAAACTGAAACCCAAAATCAGTCGAATTCAAGGAGAGCACATCTAAACTACCACACGAAAATGAACAAACAATTAAAAGGAACAATTGGGTTGCCTCCCAAGGAGCGCCTTTCTTTAATGTCTTTGGCTAGACATTATCATGTTTTGCTCATGGAGGATAAAATCTTGTGGCTCGTCTTACTGCTTCATCCTCTATATAGTCCTGATAACCCTCGTAAATAGAATAATCCTTGAGCATACGAGCTACGGGCTTCCATGGACTAGTGAATGGCGCCAAACGAGTCGATGATAATTTGCATTCTCCATTCACTCCTCCCCCACTTGCATTTATTGGTTCAAGATATCTCGCCATCGCCACTCTTAATTTATTCCTGTCATGAAATTCAAAATTGTCTGGTATAATAAAGTCAATTTCGTTAACAGGAATTGAAGAGTAAGAGTCAGGAGAATATTGATGAAGGAGTGGAGGAGATGTCACCGCATTTGGAGATTGTTCACTGGATTCTTTCACTTGAATGGGTTGCGGTTGGGGTTCCATTTCTTCCTTTTCGGCTTCTTTTTCAACTGCATCTGTAGATTTCTCATTTTGACACTCTTGCATCTCCTCATTACCAGTCAAGCAAATTGCACTCTCATTTTCTTCTAAATCAACAACGGTTTTCGAGGGCAATTCTTCCATTTGAGAAGCCACTCGATTTATTCTGGATGTCAATTGACGCATTTGATCCGCCAGGTCGCGAAGGCTCGCTTGTGTCTCCTGATGAAATCGATTTAGGCTCGCTTGTGTCTCCTGATGAAATCGATTTAGGCTCGCTTGTGTCTCCTGATGAAATCGATTTGTATTAGCAATTAGTAATTCCATCATTTCTTCAAGAGACATACCTGACACGGAGGATGATTGCTGAGACTCTTGCTGTTGAAAATCCATTGGCCCCGTCGCATAATTAAAATTGGAATTATCCCACCATCCTTGATCATACCTGTTTGGATAAGGGTCATACCACGTTTGAAATCGAGATGAAAAATCTCCAAAAGTATCAATCAGAGCACTTAGATTATCTTGAAATGCGGGGCATGTGTCGGTTGAATAATTTGAGGCAAAATAAGTTTCACAATTTGCAACAGCCCATTGATCATTAGGAAAAACACGAGTCTCATAACCCCATTCAGGAATAAAGTCGAGTCTATCATCAAAATACGGAATGTTAGCAGCCATAAAAAAATAAAAAAAATAAGAGAAAAATAAATTTAAAAAAATGAAAACAAGATAAACTCAAAAAGAAACAAATTAATCTGGCACCAGTCCCCGGCAACGGCGCCAAAAATTGACAGGTTGTCGAAGCCTGTGCAATAATAAAACCTGCTCAAACTAAAGTTAATATCTGTAGATAGTGGTGAGCATGGTCGAATCCACAAGGATTGGGAGTAATTGTTTCTTTTCAAATTCACTAGAATCAAGATAATACTAATTAAAGATCTAGCCAAGAGATAACTTCAGCAATGGTTCACCTAATTGATCATCGATAAGCAAAGGCAATTCCAATTATTTACTAATAAATAGGTTATAACTGCCAAACAAGCGATGACAGTCAACCCCTCCTTACTGTGTCGATGATTAAGGTACGCCCGTTAATCACTGCTCTAATTGAGAAATAATCCTAGGTACGCCCATAGAATTTAATTCCCCAATTGCCTTACGTATTAGAGGAGCCCTATTCTAACCAAATAACGCACTACCAGGGTTATTTTAGATTAGCCCGCGTATTCCCCTGACACAAACCCAATCATGCCAGTTATCACTATTTTGAGACAATTAAACAATTACGGATTTAACACCTCAATTGATAATAGATTATTAAATTAACTAATTATCCGGATCCAAGACAATCAATTAATTAAACAACCATAAGCACTGCAATCAGGGAGTATGCAAATACCAATAAATAAGAGAAAAAGATAAAATTAAATCGATCTCACAATTTTAGATGACTCAAAGCATCCGTTGTCCTTTGACTAGAGTGAGGGAATTAGTTCATATTTGATGAACTAAACCCACAAGAAATTGTAAAGAGAGCCGCGGCTGTTGTCCCTTGAAATTGGGGAAATTCAATTCGTCCAACTCAATGAGTAAAAGCAAGCTATAGAAAAGTAATTACTAGTCTTCCTATGGCTCACGGAGGAGAACTACTACCAAAAAGCAAAAGAAGGAAAAGTCAAACTCTATGCTACCAAGTGTCTCTACTAAAAATGAAGAAGAAAAGTCAAAAGCTAAAAACTCCAAAGTATTGCCTCCTCTCCTGTGCGGCAGCCTCCCCTCAAGGGGAAGAAGAAGCTCCCCTTTTTTCCTGCGCAATTTTCCTATATAAAGTAGTGCTCCTTGCGGCGGCTCCTGTGCGAAAAAATGAAGACTTCGGCCCAATTTGCCCAACAAGGGCTCACGTTTTGTTGTTCCAAAAATGCCCCTAGAACAAACTCTATCATCTGAATTCTTTTCTTGCCAAATTAGCACCTGTTATTATATTTTCGTTCTACTCCCTAAAATAAATGCAAAATATCAAAAGTGAGTAGAATCTAGCAATTAATCCACATTAGGTCAGGTAATAGAAAAAATTAATAATAAAATAAATGATAAAATTGCAACCTATCACAACTCATGCCTACCACAGGTAACAAACTTCAGCACCTTCACTTCACTGCCACGTCATCAACAACATTTGCAAATTTCCAAGGAAGTCCACGCACTAAAGGTGCCCATGCCCCATAGGGGACCTCAGGTTAGTGTTCTTAACATCAACTCCTGTCTTTCTGCTCTTAGGAAATATTGAAATTAAACGTTATAACTAATCCTGATTTCCTTATGCTGTATTTGTACACAATTTGGCAACTAGGGTGTCCTTTCTTGGGCCAAATTGGACAAGTAAAAAAAATAAAAATAAAAAGGTTTATCTGCAAACTGTAGTTCGGCCTGGCTTCTTTTTTTTTTTGGATAAGATCATCTCAGCACCCGCAGACCCCGTCATGTATCAATATTTCTGTACTTAGCATTGGCTTCTTCTCGCCTGAAGAACACACGAACCACCGAAATAGATGGTGCATGAAAGTGCACTTAACCCTTTTAATTTTTCAAAACAATGCTTTTAGAAAAAATAATAAAAACTTTTTGAATTTAATTTTAGAGAAGAAGAATTTTAAAATTTTTTGAATTTAATCTTAGAGAAGAAGAAGTTTAAAATGTACTTTAATTTTCACAACTGATGATGAAGATAGCAAAATGTACACGGATAGTGACAAAAGTGGGATCACGGGCAGGAAATCCTGAAGGTTACGTGCATTTTGCACACGGCATAATTCTGTTTGTATATGGTATAACTTACTTTTTACAACGTATATTTTTAGAACAAAATTTTATGAGTCTAACACATTTTATTAAAAATGAGATACAAGATGAAATTTGGACCGTATAATTTTTTTTAATCAAATCTTGACCGTGAACTGCTCAGGGACGATCCACCTGATGACCGTCCCTGCCCCAGATCCGACAAAAGTGCCATCTTATCCTTTTACTGACTGGCCCGTTTTCCAATGACAGCGCCCAGAAGGGGTGCCTCTGCTTCATAGTTTATCCATATTGATATTTCTTTTCTGTACCCCTGACTATTAAATGTGAAAGGTTGCCCACCAAATTTGACGAAACCGTTTATCCTAATTGATTATTATCAATAGGGCATAACTTTAATATTCTACTTCCAACCCTTTCTGGTGATTCCTGCAACTCCAGCCGTCCGTCAATGACCATAGTGCACCATTAACCGACAACTAACTAACCACTACTAATCTATTCTCAAATTTTAATGAAATTGCACAATTAGTTTTCATTTCTCACTTTTATTTCAAATTTGGTCTCAATTTAATGTGAATCCCAATAAATAAGACCGGAGTTGAAATCAAAGAAGGTATTTCAATCACCATCAGATAAATTCTTCATATCTAGTTTCGTTTTTGAGATGCATAGAAAATGTAAGCTGATTTTTCAATCTACGAGAAAAACGAAGTCTAAGAGAATAATTTTGTCAAAATTTGACAATGGAATAACAGTTGTGAACCGTTGGTCACTGGTTGGCAGCTAGAAGTTATAGCAGTTTTAAGCATAATTGGAGAAAGTAAAAGATTAAAACTACGTTGTCTACTATTAACGACTTACATTGACAAAATGGCTAAAGCTAGGGTTGAAAAATAAATCAAACTACGTGACATTTGAATCGACTTCGATTTGGTAAGAGTTTATTTCAATTTGATTTGTCAACTAGTCAAATCAAATTTAAACAACATTTTATAGTCGATAACTTTGAAACTTGATAAAAAAAGTCTGTTTAAACTCGGTTTAGTAAATAAACAAATCAAGTTTGAACAAAATTTTAAACTCATTAAAATAATTAAATACGTTTGAATATTAGAGTATTCGATTTAATTAGACACATTTGTACCCCTAATTAAAGCATGCACTTTTATAAGTTTAGGAATCAACATTATACATTTAATAGCTAGCTAGAGGGTCAAAAAGTTAATTGCCTTAAATTCTTTTAGCAGCCACAAGGTATAGTTGGAGGGATTCCCTTGAAATTGATTAGATTCTTCTATGTGACTAAAGAATTTCGGATGTGACGCATTACTAGTCCTACCCTAAAAAAAATGGTATTACTAGTCCTTTTATTCTTTTTTGGCGTGCCCCCGCCGTGGGGTGTGGGGAGGGGAGCCTGTGCGAGAATTCTAGATGGGGTACAAGGAGCCAAAGTTCACCTTATTCAAAGTAAACAGCCTTCCATCTCAGATGTTGAATTTCCTGGCAATTGCGTATGTATTACAATCTTTTACCATGACTTTAGAGGATAGCTAATTTTGCTTGCTATTAAATAATAATTTCGGTAGTCTATAAATACTCTTGTTCCTCACTGCTTCTTGCACCACATAATTCTTTCAAGAACTACCAAAACCTTCTTGAAATCCCTCTCTTTCCTTTTAGTTCATTTCCAAGAAACAAATTGAACCATCATGGCCCCTGTCACTTCCAGTTATGAGGTCACCTCCTCAATCCCTCCTGCAAGGTTGTTCAAGGCCACCATCCTTGAAGAGAAGCATCTTCACAAGATCTTGCCACAGGGCGTTAAGAGTGTCGAAATCCTTGAAGGAGATGGTGGAGTTGGCACAATTAAGTTGACCACATTTCTTGACGGTAAGATAATCAATACAAAGTGATTATTTTCACACATTTGAAGTCTTCAAATTGCTCCTTTTTTTTTTTCCTTTTATTTGGGAAAAACTAATGACTTTTTTTTTTTGGTTGCGTTAAATATTTAGGTGGCGAGCATAAGACTGCCAAACAGAGAGTTGATGGAATTGACAAAGAAAAATTTACATACAGTTATACTGTACTTGAAGCTGATGGATTTAACGATGTAATCGAGAAAATCTGTTGTGTCATCAAATTTGAACCCTCTGCTGATGGAGGTTCAATCTGCAAAACCACTAACACATACTACCCCAAAGGTGGTGCTCAGATCGGTGAGGAACACCTCAAGGGAGGAAAAGAGATGGGTTTGGGAATGGTTAAGGCTGTTGAGGCTTACCTCCACGCAAATCCTACTGCCTACAACTAATTATATTATCTTCGAGATTGAAGTACACACACTGAGGGTGTCTGTTTCCTTTTTTGCTTGGTTTGCTTTAAGCTGTTTGTTTAAGTTATTTGCAACTATGATCATATAATATGATCGAAGTGTGCTTTTCTTGTAACCTTTGTATCATTACAAGGAATAAAATCTTGTATGGAGCTTTTACTTTGTTATTTGCCAAGAAATAAACTATTTTGAGTTCAATTTTCATATATTGGGAATCAGAGAGCGATTCCATGGATTAGCAGTTTCTTTTGCCCATCCCTATCGGCCATAATGTTTCTTTGCCTCCAAAAACTTATTGAAAGTCATTTTGATCCTTTGTCCAAGCAACAATAGACTTGTGAGAATATTTTTCTAACCGGCCATGACTATTAATGAAAATAGACTAAAGAAAATATTCTTTATTTCTGGGACTAATTCCAATTCTTACCAGTCAAAAGAAGAATGACATGATGGTCTATAAGCAAGTCCACAATATCCGTATACTTTCCTTGCTAATGTACAAAAAAAATTAGGTATGAATTGGAAAACTTCGTTTCCAACGTATAAGTCAAAAATTGCGATGTGACAAAAATTGATGACTTCAATAGAGAGAGCGTCCAAGATAAGAATTAAGCATCCAATCTGAGAGAATTCGTGGAAGCATGCAAATGCAGATGTAAAAGTTGCTTTGGTCCAAAGTGAAAGTGGCTAGCAAATGTTTTTTTTTTTTTTTTTTATTTAAAGTGATTAACCGAAAGAGCTATTGTAGAAGTCAGCAAAAGAGGCTTTGTAGTATCAAATACTACACAGTATTTTCCTCATCACATGTCAAGTCAACGTAGTATAATAGACTAATAGTTTAGTAACCTTGGAATTCAATGGAACAATATTTAGGAGAGATGGATAAGATGAAGAATTCATTAGGTGGATAAGATAGAAACATCTGTAAACGAAGAAAGGAGAAAATGAAGAAGGTGATCTGAATTACAAAGCCAGCTCCACTACCAAGCAAGATCACAAGATTCACTTGGGGCCTAACGCAACAAAAACAGACTTAAAATGACTAATTACTAATTAGTACCAGTGCTAAACACCAAAACGACCTCGTTTTCGCTGCTTACTAGTCAATTAATGAAACACTTAATTCTGTCACATGAACCCCTTCTCCCAATTTATTTTTCTTGAGCAATGAAATATAGAAGATTGGATGGATATTAAATTCCATAGCCAATTTGAGTTTATAATTAAGCCACAGTTCTAGCACTCTTTTCAAATTATAATAATCTAATAGTGTAGACATCTACATGTTTTTAATTTCTAAGGCGAGATTATAATTTTCTACTATTATTCTCTTAATTTTGGTGCCATGTCCATTTTCTACTATGGGAGTATGTAAGATTCAAGAATACCATATTGTTAAAAAAAAAAAAGGAGAAAATGAGATGAAGGATGCAAAAGTATGGAACATCAGACTATGAAATATAACTTGTTATTTGGGCAAAATGGTCAAACCATTAGATGGTAAGCACAATGGTAACTACTCGTGATGCCCACAACGCAAAACCCAATTGTACATTCCATTAGCCCAACCATTTCTTGTGGCCTATCATGGCCGATTAGTTACTTTGGGATCTAGTGTAACACTAACTGGTTTGCTTCGGTCTCGCGCGAGTCTGTTTTTGGATAATATTTACATATTGATTCATGAAGGATATTTGCATGTGGCCTTCATTGAGTCATATTGGAAGGCTATCAAAAGTTACAAAGTCTCATTTGGCCTCAAAAAAGGGTTGTCGTTTGGTAGCATAACATGGCTCATTGACCTGACTGTTTCATCATCTGCTCAAATTCATCACACGCAGCAGCAAGGAAAGATTCGAAAGAACAGAACTCCACCGCACCGTCCGCCGCACCGCCAAGTGTTTAAATAGTAGCCTGAGCCATGTGATAATGCAGTAGGTGTCAGGATGACTTGGATGGAACCAAAACACCCTAGAGCCAAGTCTGCTTCTGCTGACCAATTACTTCATCAAGAGTAAAAGTGAGATCCAAAAAAAATAAAAATAGTCATAAAAAAAGAGTAAAAGTGAGATCCAAGGTACAATAGTCATAAAAAATTCACCAAGAAATTGGCAAACCATGAACATAAAGTACGCGTGAAATGATGAAAGAATCCACACAGTAAAGGTGTTAATGAGGGACCAAAATCACTGTTCATCCATCTCATTCACACACTTATATATTGTTAGGAAGTGAAAAAGCATAGTCCTACCGTTTCCCAAAAAAAAAAAAAAAATGCATAGTGCCTTAGTGACTATTATTATCATCATTATTGTTGATTAAATTACACGGACTCACAATGGTGGAGTAAAAAAAAAATAAATCAGAACTCAAATTAGTCCACAAATAATGGACAAATGGTGAAATTACAACCCAATATTACTAAAAACTAACCCACATAAATTGAGAAAGGAAACTCATATTAGTGAGGCTTAAACCTAAAACTTAAAAAGTTTTTCTAATGGGTGCCAATGACACTCATTAACATATCTAAATTCCATCCAACCTATTAAATGTATGCATACTAATAATTATTATCTTCTCTTATATTTACATATTTTCTCTGATTAATCTTACATTTCTAAATTCTAATACCAAAAGTACATCATAACGGGTGGCCATTGGGCACTCGTTACACAGATCCAAAACTTAAAGTTCTTGGGGTTTCAATTTTGAGCACTAAACCAAGAACGCATCGGCTTTGCTGATTACTTAAGTAGGATTAATTGGGAATCTCTCCAATTAGAACCCAATTGCAAAATTTCACCCATTCTCCAAAAATTTCGAAAAGGGCCTAGTCCAAGAGAGTTTGGAGAAGCTATTGTCATCAAATTTAATGCTTTAGATTTGAGTTGGAATTATGGTAATAGGTGGAGAAACCGCAGTTTAAATACGTTGATTTTGTGTGCCATGGGCTGTTTGGACCTATCAATTGGGCAAATATTTTAACTACTCGGAAGTTTGAGACTTCAATTTTGGGCCAATGTAAGGTTTTGGAAAGCAAACACGTGATCATGAATATTCCCGATCCTGGCTTACTAGATATGGACTTATAGCGGGAAAATTTCATTGTTTAAGATGCCGGGGAATGTCATGCTCCAAACTCAGCCTATAGACCAGATACTTATGAGAGTTTACTTCCACGAATACAATGCATCATACATAACTGACATAAAGTTACTAAATATTAAAATTGACAGGTGTCGAGCCTGTGCAATAATAAAAATAGAACCTAACTACCACTAAAAACAATCAATAATGAATCCTAGGTACTGGAGCAGGGACTCTAGGTGTGCAATAGATTACTTGATTCACCATGTTCCCGAAAAGTTTGCTTAATCCGATATACCAAAATTAATTAATTGACAAAAATTACTAAATAGTAGACAATGGTAAGCAGGGTCGTCTCTTCAGGGACTGGGGATATTTGTCTCTTTGAAATTCCAATTGGTGAAGGGGGATTTTTATCGGAATGAAACTAAAAACAATTCAACTAAAAATAAATAATTAACTAGCACGAATATAGCAGGAATTAAATCAAGGGTAGATAAATTCTAGCCAAAGATACAACTACTCAGACACAGTCCACTCACCCGATCATTGATACAAGGGAGGTTCACTTAATTTATTAATAGACTAGTTATAGTCGCTGACGAACTCTAACGACCAATTTTTCCTTAATTTATTGATAACCAAAGTACGACCATTGATTACCTCTAACCAGAAAATGCTCCTAGGTACGACCGTAGGAATAAATTCCCCAATTGCATTAAGAACTAGAAAAACCTAGCCCCAATCAATAACACGCTACGAGGGTTATTTAAATTAGATTGCACGTTTCCCTAATGTGTAAACACACCAGTTGCCACTAATATTAATCAATCAAACAATTACGGATTTAATTGACTAATTGGCAAGAGATTAATAAGTTGTATTGAACATCGGACCCTTGACATCCAATTAACAAAATAATCCCACGAAAATTCAAATAGACAACGTGCAAATATTAACAAATTAATGAATGCATGAAAACTAATTAGATTTCATAGATATTCGGAATTGCGCCGTCGAGTTGATTCTTAACTAGATGAAGAGCCTAGCCACGCTGCATAAATAAATCCCCACGTAAAGTAATTAATTGCAAAAGCATTACGTTTTTCACTAGAAAGTAAAAGTAAAAGATGTTTTTCCCATTGAAAAATATTGTCGAGGGCACCTTGTGCGCATGAAAAGGAAAAGGAAAGAAAACTAAAAACTATCCTAAAAACTAAGCTCTCCCAAGCCTCTGTACGCTTGTCACTTAAAAGCCAAAAATGACTAATGCCCTTTTTTTTCTCCGTGGTCCCCCACCGAATTGACAAAGCTAAGTACAAAAGATGGGCCCTCCGAATTTGAGAGCCAAAGTCTCCAAAAGAAAGCTCTGCCGCTCCACTTTTGTAGTTCCCTCCCGCTAGTAAGGCTCCTTGTACCAGGCCACTCTTCATCAGCCAAAAGCCCACGAAAATCCGTTTCTCCCCACCATGGCGCCATGTGGTTCCGGTTTGTAAAGCCCTCAGAAGTCTCAATTTTCTCCAAAAAAATCCCTTTTATTTTGTGTTTTTTTGTTCCACTCCCTGAAATTGAATCCAGATATCAAATATAAGTATATATAAACAATTAAATAATATTTGGCAAGGATAATGGAGGAAACTAACAATAAAATTACTAACAATTAATACCCTATCAAAAATTTACAATTAAATCAGAAATGAAAGAATTATCAAAATAACTTAATATGGGAAGTACAAGTTCTTATGGCTTAATAGCCTGCTAATCTTTTTAGCCAATAAGTCAAAACTCGATCGCCAATATATGTGTCTCACTCTTATGTTCTTGATATAAACACTAATCTTCTAACTGTTGTTTCAACAATGCATGTGCAATTCACATGACTTTTCCGTTAGTTTGATCAATTTATCATCAAAGGTCCTACAATCGTCCATTTTTTTTTATATAAAATTAAAAGATTAAATTAGTACGTGATAATAGGTGTAAGGACCAAATTGATCAAGACCTCAAAAATAAGGGTACAATAGTTATTTTCCATTTTAAATACTGGGAACTTTTGTATTTATCTCTGAGCACATATTTACACTTGTAAGATTGTGAATGATGCAATTTGTAAATTGGAATTACGTTGATTCTTGGGATTGTGTTGATGGATGTTAATCACTATGGACCATATCATGTTGACCATCCTGCATGCACTAAATCCCTGCACTAAGCCAATGGCTATAAATCTTAATTGTGTTTTAATCACTTTGATATTTTGTCATCTTGTGGTGTTCCGGGTATCTCGTAAGGCACAATGGTGTTATGTTTCAAACTCGAGACAAGAAAATATTGACCTTTATGGCTCAGGATATAATTAATACGTTGCATGGCATACGAGTAACACATAATATGGTAACTTGCTTCTCTGATGCTTCCAGCAATTATTAATCTTTTTGGAGCTTCTCGAATGATAATCGAAACCTCTATTTAGACATAAATAGGTGTTCGCAATTTAACACCGAAGAACTTTACTTGTCTGTATTACTTGAGAACACATGGACTGGAAATGGTAGAGAGGTTTTGGATAATGCTGCATCAGAGTTGAGGAAATGAAATCACAGTAATTGTCATTCAAGAAAAAAAATTTCAAACAAGTACATTTAGCTTCACAAGAAAATACAAGCAAAGTACTATTTCATGTGACATTGTGATCGTAACTCGAAAGAGTCGAAACAAATTGCATCATCCCAGAAAGGCTTTTGAAGACAGCAATCTAAGATAATTAAGAAGTATGTGAAGGAATAGCCAAATAGCACTGCTGAATTAGTTGTATTCATGAGGATTGGCGAGGAGGTAGGCCTCGACAGCCTTGAACATGACCAAGGCCTTCTCTTTTCCTGCCTTAATTTTTTCTTTTCCCCCCTCAGTCTGTTCTTCTGTAAGCTGGACGTCACCCTTGCTGTGGTATGCTCGGCTGGTTTTGCAGATTGACCGTCCATCACCAGAGGCTTCGATTTTGACAACATATGTGACTTTCTCTATCACATCCTTGAGTTCATCACCTTCAGTTACAGTATAAGTTATTTCTGTCAAGTCCTTCGACTTTGTGCTTTGCACTCTTAAATGGACTCCCTAAAAACTCAAAAAAAAAAAAAAAGCGTTATGTACATGTATCATGTAAGATAATTTAACAACAGATAGAATGAAAGAACAAAGAGGGATAAAGAAAATCATAACGCTATTAAGTATATACATGTGTGTGTGTGGAACTGACCTTCACCGAAAGTGATCAACTGACTGTTCCAGCTCCACCATCCCTTCAAGTATTTCTACATTCTTGATAGCTTGTGGCGTAACCCTAGGAACGAGGTTGTCCCCATCAAGGATGAAGGCCTTAAACAACCTTGCAGCAGGAATTGAGGAAGTGACATTTGATTCAAAGGTGATAACGGCCATGATATCTATGTTAAGTTTCTGCTCAGAATGAATGCTATTACTCAAGAAGATTTAAGTAGTTCTTGAACAAATTGTGGTGCAAAGAGAATCGAAGCTAGAAGGTATTTATAGGCTGAAGTTGTTGTGTAAATCAAGGTACAAAAACAGTGTGGACTTTATGCTGGCTGTTGTTGCGCTGAATACTTACAATTGTTAAGCATTGGACAAAATGGACCAGCATTTCTTTAATGTAATATGTTGAGACTCGAAAGCCCACAACTTGGCGTGTGAAGTAAAAATTTTTTAAAACAAGGCTCTTTTGTTTGACTTCTAGAATTGTTACCTTTTGTTGAGATATGTCAATTTTTGCAAATTTTTCTAGATTCATTTGGTACAAAAATAATTTGGTTAATTACTGAATAAATATAGTTGTTAAGATATTTGTTAGACTTGTTAACAAATATTTCTGCTAAGACTTAGATTATGTTAATTTGTTAGCAAGTAGTTTTGTTGAGATTTTTGTGGAGATTTGTTAATTGGAAATTATGTTAGCTTGTTTCATGTAAACACTATAAATAGTAATTTGATGAATAAAGAAGATAAGCTCATTTTCAACTCACAATACCAGTCTTTTGTAAGCCATTTTTTTTTGTAACACTAATTAAGGTATCGTTTCTCAATTTATATCCTAAAAATCAACACCTTTGGAAAATGATGGAAGTGACTCTAAATTATTAAGAGGGGTCAGAAAACATTTGATAGAGATGATTTTGTATATTTGACCAGTAATTTTTTTTCATGCTGGCATTCTAAATCGTAGTGTTATTGAGGTTTATCATATAATTTTTTGTTGGACGATCATGCACATTAGTCGGTGAAAATGCTCATCACATCATCATTAATTCGAATTTCAACTTCAATGTTTACATTAGAATATCTTATCGTTTACGAATTAATATCTTATGAGAAACTTTCTTGTGGTGTAAGACTTGTTTATCAAGTCATCTAATCTATAAATAGGAAGTCATATTATTGTATTTAGTTGAAAAGAGTGAGGATTGAGAGCTTTGTTCTTATAATATAATTAATAGATTATTGTTGGTATTATTCCTCTTTTCCCACACATATTTTTATATGTGTAAATTGCCTCCCCCTAATATTGGTTTTGTCAAATATACCTCCCGTATTTTTCTAGCAGAATTTTTGGGTTCTACACACTTAATCATTCCGTAATTTTCCAAATCATTGAATGTTCTTTGGTTTCATGTACTAGTGAACTATCTTATATATAAAAAAAATTATGGTACATAAAACTAATAATTTGTTAAATATTTAGGTAGCCAATTTAAGAGTGCAAAACACGCAGTTGGTGCACTGGACAAAGACAACTTCACTTACAGCTATACTGTAATTGAAAGTGATGCCTTCACCGATGTGATTGAGAAAGTAGCTTATGTTGTCCAAATTGAAGCTTCTGCTGATGGAGGGTCAATCTGCAAAACTAGCAGCACATACTACACTAAGGCTGATATTCTGTTTACAGAAGAACAACTTGAGGGAGGAAAAGAAAAGATTAAGGCAGGAAAGGAAAAGGCCTTGGCCATGTTCAAGGCTGTTGAGGCCTACCTTCTTCCAAATCCTGATGCATACAACTGATCAATGCTACTTCATACATGTCCACATACTTATTGGGTGACTAAATTAAGCATTGAGGATCTTATTTTCGTCAGTAAATTCTTTTCGTGAGACTGTCATTTGCAAATGTTGGGAGTGTGATTTCGGTGTATGATCGGGGTGCATTTTGCTTGTAATATCTTACGATTACAAATAATAAATCTTGTTTGAAGCTTTCATGTCTTTTCTGAAATCAAGGTGTATTTCACTTGTAATAAATCTTGTCTGAAACTTGAAACAACTGATTGATTGGAGAATCCTCAGGAGATATCAGTCACCGTTTTAGCAATTGCTAAAAATTTGTTTAATGTCAAAAATCAAGATCAATAACGTTAAAAAAGTCATGTAGGCCAGTTGAAGTTCTTTACTGTCTATTGAATCCAAAAAGTCTGTTAATTATAAATGTCTACAATTGTGTCATCATTAACAATTAGCACTCATAAGTATGCTTATATAAGTATCTAGACTGCAACTCAAAGGAGTCCTGAAAAAAAAAAGGAAGACAGAAATGTAAAGAGGTTTTTAGT
The DNA here is from genome assembly GCF_003713205.1 of Coffea eugenioides. Lineage (NCBI taxonomy): Eukaryota > Viridiplantae > Streptophyta > Magnoliopsida > Gentianales > Rubiaceae > Coffea > Coffea eugenioides. The sequence goes on from NC_040037.1 coordinate 15,860,997, forward strand.
AAGACCAGCTACAGTTATTTATGCAATTATTACTCGAATAATCCGATCAAATACTTTTTGAGTTTCGTATCTACCTACTGATGGACAATGCTACAGTGCCTATAGTTATGGTAACAATATTAAAGAAACCTACTATTATAGGTTTCTATTACCTTTAGTGACATATCCAATTTTTTAGCGACTTTTTAAATATTATATTAAAATAATTAATATTAACTTTAGTAAGTTTTTAATTAAAATTAGTAAGTTTATGCCTGAAAGATAAGTTTTAGTCAGAAATATAAATTTACACTTTGAGTAATGTAATTTACTTATTATTTGACAAAATTTACTTATGTTTAAATTAAACTTACTAATACTAAAAGTAAAAAATGTTCATATTTAAGTAAAAAAGTTACCAGAAAACGGTTTTGGGTTCCTGAAACACTTTCGGGTATCATCTCTTTAAAGTCATCTGCATTCTTATTACTTAGTTATCAGTTCCAACGATACGATTGAATTCCCAGGCAAAGGATTCCACTTTGGTCCACACTTTCTCTTGGTCACAGTTGAATAAATTTTCTCACTTCAAAATTTTCATCTTCAGTTCCCACTTTCCCTCTATCCTTTCTCATCGATCGATTGTTTTTGGGTACTGCCATATGCGGACACAATAAAAGGGTTAGCGACGGTGGTAGCCAATCAGAGAGCATATGAAAAATAGTAGTGGCGAGGTTAGGCCATCATGTCCTCTTGAAATCGTTTCATTATATTGCTGTAATTTATTTATATTTCATTTGTTTTGTTTGTCAAGATTTTCTTGCGAAATCAAGGCTGAGAATTTGAAGATTTTATTACAATTTTGGGGCTGAAAATGTCCACTGAAACATCTAGGAAATGGTTGTAGTTTTGATTGTCTACGGGTAAAATATGCTTAATAGCCATATGAAACATCTAGGAAAGGACTTGAGACTAGGCGTTTAAGTTAAATGTGATTAATTTGTGAATGCATATAAGATGTTTGGTGAAATGTCAAAGAGAAATTTCTGTGTTATGATTGCTACTCGGTGCGGGTGAAAATTAAAAGTTCTAATTGCCAAATGGAAATAGCAGTCAAATTGTTAAAAATCTGATGGGAGGCTTCTTAAATTACTCCTTTTTAAGCATACCATTCACTTTCAGCCGGCACATCCTACAAAATATCTGCACTGCAGTCCGCATTTGGGAAATTAATTCAAACCAAGATATCGGAAATATTTCCCCTAAGAATTACTCTGGATGCAAATACTAAAACTCTAAACAGAAATGATGTTTATGATTCTTTAACAAGTCAAGAAATAGATGGGCCAACCATTTTTATGGATCAGAATTTGTACTTACCAGTAAGTTCAGCCTGCTGTCGAAGGTGGAAGAGATGTTCTTTATTAGTTCCTCTCTTTCTGTTCTTGAAGCCTTATCGCAAGTTGAACCATAGACTTTGAAACCCTTTGCTCCCCATTCTTGCAGCCTTTCATTAAGTTCCTTTTGGTTTCATGAACATGTGTATACTATGGCCCCAAATCCTGCTAACTCTTCCACTATGGAATGCCTGAAATTTTGGGTCAAATAGTTAAAATGGGGACGCGCATTTTGGATGTTGCATTAAACCTACTAGGGACATAATCGCACATATATACTAGAACAAGTGAAGGAAGTAAGGATTTATGTATATGAAACGAGATATGACCGTGATTGAGTAGGTTTTTCTGCCCATTAAAAGTTGTCCAATTGGTTGTTAACAGTTAACATACCCTTTTGAGGAGTGAATGAGAAAACTAATGTTGAAATGAATTTACTAATTTTTTGATATAAATATAAATACCAGGAACCATATTTGAAGGAATTTGCTTACCCAATGCCTCTGGTGCCACCAGTAACAAGGGCAGTCATTCCATTAAGAGACCACCCACCACTCAATTGTTCACTTGCCATGCTTTCAATGGCTTCCGACTGGGTTGAGAAAAACGCAAGCTGGAGGGAAAGAAATGACCAGATAGATTTCTTATCATGACAAAGATGCAAGGATAGATGATACCTGTATATGTACACTACTTGTTAAACCACAAAAAGTACTTTAAGATTTTGTGAGATGGGAGGTCAGAGTTTTGAATCTTGCCTTCCATCAATTGTCACTTTATGTAATTTTTTTAAATTCAACATGTGTCATAGGGCATCCGTCTAATTCAAAGGTAATTTAGTCTTTTTCTATTCCTAATAATCCAGTTAGAATTGTCCTTTTCCTCGTTATTTAGGAGCAAGAGTAGGTAAAAACATAGATTATTGACATTTGAAAAAAAAATCTGCCAAAAGTATAATAATCATTGAAATCTACAATCCATCACAATATTGCACTTAAGATAATGGTCAGCCGGCTGCAGCCCAACGGCGTAAATATATCAATGGATAAATGTGGTTTTATTGACTAAGATTCCACTGGGGCCCTCTAACATTGTCCTTCAATTAAACAGAGAAAGTGTATGTATATATGTGGTTTGAAGGTCATATTAATGATTTGGGTTACTTGGCTTGGAAGTCTGTGGGAATCGGTCCAAGTTTCATCCATACATATTAATTACCACTGCTTACTTGCTAGGAAGGAGTCTTGCGCCACTCTCAATCATAAGATATGAAGAATTAAGATGACTCCAAGCTCCATAATAAGACAAGCATAGTGGTTGAAGTATTCATAAATACGATTATATGTATTCTCTTTTTTTTTTGTCCAAAAAATACCACTTTGTGTATTCAAGTAAAAAATTTGGGGGTTTACGCCAATGGGATAGGTAGCAAGTACAATCAAACTCATTTCTTGTAAACTTGTCATTACTAGCTAAAAATACTCCAAATGAATGAATCCTGAGCCAGAAAGCACCGTCCTGGAGCTGCATGTTTGGTTCAATTACATTAGCATGTACGCATCAATTAGAATGCATAATCTCTTGCCTAAATTAGAAGTATGTATGAATTTCATTAATATATAGAGTCTTCGTGAATCCCTGCCCTGCTGTCTAAAGAATTTTTTTTTTGGTGGTGGGGGGGGGGGGATCTCGTGGCTAGGAATCGGTTCTTTTTGGAATCTTCTGAAGGAAAATTCAGATAACATATGGTTAATTAAGGCTCAGCTAAGTGAACTGATCTCTGCTCTATATGTAGAATGATTTCCTTCATAAAATTTTCAGATAGTCTCCCTCAAAGTCTAGGAATTAAGCATCAATTTGTGTAAAAGTGACTTGGGAATACCATTATTTAGACCACTGATCAGTTCCGGTCGATTTATCATATATAGTCAATAATGTTTAATTGCGTTGCTTATTATTGTAATTATTTTTATTTTTATTTTTTTGGTAAGCAAAGTTTTCAATTATTGAGGTTGAAGTAAAAACTGAGAATTTGCGACTACTTTTCCTATAGATAGATAGGAGTGACTTGCTTTAGCATTTGCAGGTGCTTATGGTGTGAAACATGTGTTAAATTTGTGCGATTTCAGTTCGGGTGGGCTGACTGGAAAATTAATTTTAAGATTCATAATTATTATGACATGTTTGTTGATGATCAGTCTTTTCCTTTATGGACAATGCTACAGTGCCTATAGTTATGGTAACGATATTAGGGAAACCTACTATTATAGGTTTCTATTACCTTTAGTGACAGATCAAAATTTTTAGCGACTTTTTTAAATATTATATTAAAATAATTAATATTAACTTTAGTAAGTTTTTAATTAAAACTAGTAAGCATATGCTTGAAAGATAAGTTTTAGTTAGAAATAGAAATTTACACTTTGAGTAATTTAATTTAATTTACTTATTATTTGACAAAATTTACTTATTAGGAGACGGAAATATTCAGGTACATTTTTTTCTTCTTCACGCCTAAGTTTTATGTTACCTATTTGCTATGATTATGTGTTGTTGTGGCCTTTTTTTAATACAAATCTTGTGATGGTTTTGTAGTGAATGAACCAGATTTCAGCGAAGACCATTAAGGAATTTTAATGCATTTTGATTGTAAATCTGAACATAATCTCCTTATTTTGATTGTAAATCTGAACATAATCTCCTTAGTTTACAATGATTGGTGAGTAGATTCTTACTGATGCTCAAAATGAGCCGTTTTCTCCTATTTTGAAATACCAATTTTATATAAAATGTCGTGAGACATGTAGAATTTTGTTGTTTACTTCAAATTGGACTGGCATTTCCCCTTTTATTGAAGATGGACTAATAATTGTTTGGGATGGTATATTACATGGGATTGAATCTCTCCCTTCTTTTTGGTTCAAGGGAAACTGAAACAAAATAGGAAACAGTGTTGCAAGATATCTAGGTAAAACTATTCATTTCTCTTTTGTTGATAATATTGATCATCTACTTCAAACTGTTTGTTCTTACTCCTAAAGCTAGTATTGTTGGTTTACTGGGCAAAGAAGGTTTGGACTCTCTAGGATTCTTGGGGTTCTTCTTTTGTATGGCGGCCATATGCTTGATCTTTAATATTATTACTTATTAAATCTCATATCATTCTTAGATATTTGAGAATATTATTAGATAATTTTAATATTGTCTTGATGATTGGAGAAGGGTGGTTTGGTTTCTCTGAGTTGTTCTTGTGGCTTTCAGCCTTATTCTGGATTTTTATTCTTATGTTCTCAAATAAATGAATTATCTACTTCGATTTTTTCGAGCATTAAAATTGGTACAGGTGGTTTACTATAGAAATGTTTCTCGCATGGCTTGTTCTGCTGCTAAAGCTTAGGGGCTTGAAGCACGCATACGTTTTACTGTTATTCTTGTCATCATTTGGTTATTTCCGCTTCCAGATATGCTAAAACTGAAAGTCATGTTCTTTTTCAGGACTGGATATCTCAACGGGATGGAATAAGTGAAAGGAAGCAGGGAAGATTAGCATTAGTCATGAAATTCCATATGGATGGTTCTAGTCAAACATGGGGTGCATCGGACACAGTCTCTCTTTTGGTCTTAGTTGTTATAGGTGTTTTCTGATTGCGCTACTACTTTTGTAGTTGTGACCCTGTCACATTTTGTTCAGCTTAGTCAGGGACTATTATGCAGTAGTTGTTCTAATGCTTAACCATGATAAAACCTCGGTAGTTTTAAATAAGCAGCTACTTACTACATGGTACATTTTGTTGTAAAGTACTAAGGAGGATGCCCTTACCACATTAATGGCTGTGTAACATCCATTCTGTCGTAGGAGCACGTACTCTTATTTATTTCTGCGAGCATTAGAAGTTTTTACTCCGAAACGAATGTATCGTTTCGTTTCGACCAAAAAAATAGTGTGTTGCTTTCCTATATAGACTGACGGCACTTTTATGAGAGAGCATCGGCCTTTGTGAATTTAAGTGCTCCGATTTCCTCAGTAAGCCATTAGCAGAAGTCCAAACAAATAGTATCTTCCCACGTCCTCTACGAATAAACAACTAATCCACCTTTATGTTTAATGACAATCTGCCATTAGGAATAATGGGACAAACTTTTAGCTAGGCACCTGCATCATATTAACACTTAATTCCTGCATCCATGGACATAGAAGAACCAAGCAGCTCAACTTTCCAATCCCGCCCAAAAAATGACAATGGATGGATCACTTTTCCTTTTATCACAGGTATATCCCATTAGTCTCGCAGCAAATTAGTGTTTGTCATATGCACTCAGGAGAATACCGCTTCTCTCTTCAAATATAAAGCACATTTAGTAAGATAGGAGAATAGCAAATATAAAGCACGTTCTTCTGGTTATAAAGTACTTGGTATTCAGCTAGAAATAGCCAAGATAAATTAGAATTTTTCCTAACTATGAATATAGATTGAACCTAATTTTTGTGCTTGATTAATAAACAGGAAGAGAGCAGCGGGGGATTGGAATTTTGGATTTGTTGGTGGGAACTAGTTTCGACTTTCTTTGTCCATTTATCGTAACCGAGAAAACAATAATTGTGGGGGTCTCATAAATACCTTCAATGAATCCGGAAAAAGGCTACCAGCTTTAGGTACTATGAATTCTTTGGCATAAAGAAATCCAAGCGTTACTAGTGCATCGACCTTTCCTACTCTAACTAAAATTAATGGCTAATAAAAGTCACCTTGGTACTTATCTGTTGAATTCTTAACTGTTTCAGAATTTAATAAAGAATTCTATCACAACCACAACACTTTTGAATTCAAAACTACAAAAAAGCCTATCCTTTTTTTAAAAAAAAATTTTGGGTTAAAGTTAGCAAAAGTTCTACTTATTTGCACCTTTCCTGTAAAAATTATTTTTTGTTGCAATTTCAAATTTTAGTTATCCATTCGACACTAGTACGGGCTTAGATACGGATTAAGCAACCAGTTTGAGGAATAATATTTTTTATTATAAAATTAATTTGAATTGAATTAACAATTTGATATTTTCACAAAAAAGTGTAATTTTTTGTCATTTTTCAAAAAAATTTAAGAAAACTATATTTTAGCAATTGTTGTCCTTAAAATTGTCTTAATTGAAGTTCATTAAGAATAATTGAAGTTCCGATATCAATACTCTATTCAAATGTAAATATTCAACCTAAGTAACAAAATAAATGATAGCTAAACAAACGAAATATGCATTCAATTGATCGTGTTCAAACTACATATTCTGTTAATGGTTAGTATATATGAAATTGTATTTTCCATTTGTAGAAAATTAATATGCATTTTATATCTACTAACGAATAAATTACCTATGTTTTGAACAAATCAAACCTAAACTTATGGTGTGATATGTATATAGTTGCTCACATTTATACTTATGCCATCATCCTTTCTTCCACTTGTTTTTTAGTAGTGCAAATTTCTTTTGATTATATTTAGGGGTGGTAATTTCCGATACGACCTGAAAACACGATATGAACCTAACACGAAATTAATTGATTCGGATTGAGGTTTCGCGGGTTCAGATTAGAATCGAGTCGAATCCGACAAACCCGACAAAGAAAACGGGTCGAATTCGAGTCAAACCGTGGGTGATCCGATATGACCCGGTCACCTGATTATGAATTAAAAATTATTTTACCTAACTAAACTACGTTATTCTTTTTTTTTCAAAGGCATTAATCACTTAATCCTAAATGAATTTATTTAACTTATTTGAAGTTGAAATTATTATATTTGGACAAATAATGTATTATATTATTTTTTACTTTTATACTACTTTTATTTATTTTATATTTGGTTTGGAATAAAACACTTTTACGGTGTTTTGAATTTATTTTAGATTAGGTTTAGGATTATTTATTTAATTTTTATTACTTGATTATGTAATTAGTCTTGTGCGAATTAGAAATTACAGTGATAAATTAATAAATTAAAATTACGTTTTGGATCATTCGGGTCGTCCCGCCAACCCAACAACCTGGAATTTTCAGATTCGGGTCAGATATCCTGACCCGTTTCGGGTTGGAGGGTCAAGTTCGGGTCAGCCAGTTTTCTATTATACCTGGGTCTCAACTCGACCCGCTGCTCCGATTTGGACCCGGTTGCCACCCCTAATTATATTGGTAAAAAAATAACATATTTTACAAATTATTCCAATTTATTTAGAAAATGTTACTAATTCCATTAGAAACATTGAAATGTAATCATGGTTTATTAATTTTTTACTAAATATAAATACTACATACAAAAGGAAAAGATATTTGACTTTGTTTTACTTTGATTAGAAAAACTTGTGATAGAAATAACGAAATAGTGACAGGGGTGCAAATTTCAAATCAACAACCAACGTACACTTAATTACGATAATTTTTTAGTTGACCAAACTAATATATGCCATAAAGTAGTAAGATTTGATCATTTATAAATTGGCAATTTTAGCAGTTTATATACCATTCACCTATAAAAATTATGATTATTATAAAATGACATTTTATAATAATTTACATACTATTTGCCAATTAAAAGTAAGTTTGATAAAAATGTGCATATAAATCCATATTGTAAATGATACAAAATATATTTGAGTCTCACGAAACTTAATATGTGGGTAAATTTATTATAGTTTTCAAAGATTATGCCACATTAGTACAAATTTAACTGTTATACTTGTGACCTAGAAAATAAATTTATTAGAACACATAACCTTTGTAAGTGATACATACATTTATTAAAATGCTTAAAACACATAACATTGATGAATGATACATACAATCATATATTATACATTTACGTTACCAGCAATTACTAACTATAATATTAAGTTTCAATCATTTTACTTAAAAAATCTTAGCATTATTTTAAATAAACTTCCTAATACTTGTTTCATATAAGTTTCTTTAAGTAAAATAGTAAATTTTATGCCACAAACTAGTAAGTCTCGATGATTAACCAAATTTACTATTCTATCAACAGGATTTACTATTAATCCGTGAAAACTTACTATTACTTGAACTAAACTTACTCTCCAAAAAGTAAGTTTCGAATATAGAGTAGTAATTTATTTTTTTTAAAAAAGTAACTTTCATTTTTATTTCAATTTACTTTTTAAGACATAAATAGGATAACACTTAGATGACCACTTTCTATTTATTTTTTATTTGCTTTTAGCGACCATTTGATTATTTGATAGGTCTATCCACCTAATTAGGATAACACTTAAAAATAAGAAAGTAAGTTTTCTATCTAAAATAATAAGTTAACAGTAATAAATTAGTAACTTTTATACTTCAAAAGGTAAGTTGGAATAAATATTAAACTTACTTTTTAAATAAATAAATTACTACTTTATATCCCAAACTTACTTTTTAGAGAGTAAGTTTAATTCAAGTAATAGTAAGCTTTTATACATAAATAGTAACTCTTACTAATAACATGGTAAATTGATTAATAATCAAAACTTACTGATTTATGGGACACATGTGCTATTTTATTTTAAAACATATTTCAAACTAGTATTAGGAAATTTATTTGAAATAACGATAAGATGTTTTATTAATGATTAATTCTTAGTACCTTAGTTAGTAAGTACTCATAATATACCTGTATAATACATGATTATAGGTATAATTTAAAAAAATTATTTATATATTTTAAAATACTATGAAAAATAGTTTGACTTTTCACATAATCTTGTGAAATATGTAATAAAATTTTGTCGTATTATAAGCTTTTAATCATTTTCAATTTTTGAAAAGTTTGAAAGTTCGAATAACAATAACAACAAATCTTCCTAGTTATATATAGAATATTACTTGTTTATATATCAAAATTTTTATAATTTAACACCTATGAATATAATAAGATGATAAAGTTTTAATAAATTTACATCTGAGACACAAGAAACAATAAGAGTAAAAGCCTAAACAAAATGAGAAATAATATAATAATAAAAATGATAAAATTAGTATAACAATTAATATAAGAAAATCAGTATGATCTGGATTTTTTCCCTTGGGAGATTGTTCATAAGAATAGGATCCAATAATTATAAATGCAAATCACATGCATGTATAATCTATTGTATAATTTAAATTAAATTTAGTTCACCTATAAAATGGTCCTAAAATAATTAGTACACTATAATATATGTTATTTTAACAACAATTTTTTTTTTTACTAAAAGTCTGAAATATCCATGACATATGTATGAGGGATATTTTACCATATTTGTATCTCACATCTAATCATGAAAGTTAATTTGAGAAAAACTATTTTTGACAATAGAATTATTTTGAATTTAACCAACAAGTTGAGATTTTTTAAACAATAAAAGTGAAATATTTTGGGAACTTAGTTGTTTATTTTCCCATAATTAAAAATTTAAATTATGACAAATTATTCTTACATATTTTATAAGGTCATATGCAAAAAAAAAGGTTTTCATAGTATATTTAAAATGATTCAAACATATAACATTTATAAATGATACGTACAATTGTAAGTTTCTTTAAGTAAAATAGTAAATTTATGCCACAAACTATTAAGTTTTGATGATTAACCAAATTTACTATTCTATCAACAATATTTACTATTAATCTATAAAAACTTACTATTACTTGAACTAAACTTACTCTCCAAAAACTAAGTTTCAGATATAGAGTAGTATTTTACTTCAAAAAAAAAAGTTAGTTCCATATTTATTCAAGTTTACTTTTTGAGACATAAAAGTTACTAATATATCGAGTTAACTTACTATTTTTTATGCAAAACTTACTAACCAAAATTTTAGGTACTATTTCATTTAGATGACCAGTACAACAGGTAATCAAATGGTCGCTAAAAGTATTTTTACCTGTTATATCAGGTAAAAATAGTTTCGTTACCATAACTGTCGTTACTTCAGACTTTTCCCCTACTGATATATGCCCATCTACATTTAACCATGCATTAGAGAAATGCAATGACACAAGGTCCTAATCTTTATAGCACTGATTTATTCTAGAATAAGACTCAAATTAGCAAAGTTAGATCAAATTTCCGGACTTGAATCAACTCAACCAATAATTCCTTCCCTTCTGCTTAGCTAAACATACTTGTGAATAGCCTAAATCATGAAAGCTCTTTTCCTTTTATTTGTTTGAAATGATTATCGTTTCACTAACTAAAACACGAGTAATGAGCTAACGTGGAATGCACGTCCTGATAGACTAGCAAGGTTAAAACATGTCAAGTAGGCTAGTTGAAGTTTTTCACTGTCTATTGAATCGAAATAGTCTACTAATTTGAGGGGTCTATTTTATCAACTTATAGAATGCCAAATTATGTAAATAATGATCTTTCTCGTATAGCTACACTCAATGGCTGCTGCAAAATTTAAATTTTCGATGATTCTATCTATTTTTCTTTATTTTTTAAATGGGGGAAGTTAAACCGAGTGATAAGAAGATTTTTTGTTTTCGAATTTGTAGCTCACAATATTTGACCTAGGCCAAAAAGTATCTCTAATACTAATAATGCGAAAGTATAGGTAGAAAATTTTTGGACTGACTCTGCTTCGCATTCCCAAAGTTTTATTACTTTCCCACTTTTCAGAATTCTCAGCAGATTCAGTACAGTAATGCAACTCAATTCGCTCGAAATTAGTGTTCTCCAAGATCACAAGGTAGCTCTGCAATAAACTCACACGACCTTAGGAATGGGAATTGGAGGCGGTGAAGGTGATCACCCGTGGCTTCCCATTGCACTATATCAGTTTCTTCAATCAGTAATTGCTCCAGACAGCGAAATATTTCTTCAGTTAGTTCCCATGTTGAACGTCGAAAAACATAGGCTCAATATGAATTAGGTGTTTTTGAGATTATTTTTGAAATATTATACTATGACATTGTAAATGAAAAACTTTCATATAATTTTTGGTTAGGGTGTTTTTTAAAATTAAAATTTTAATAGGGTATTTCTTAAAAATTTAAAAAAAAAACACCACACACCACTACCACTACCACCACTCCCCTCCTCCCTTCTTCTTCTCCACCGCCACTCCTTCCTCCTCCTCTCTTCTCCCTCTCTCTCTTCATTTCTTCTTCCTTCCTCCTTCTTCCTTTCCTTTGCTCTCCTCCTGCCTCCCCTCCCTTCTCTTGCCACCCTCTCCCCTTCTGTTTCCCACCTACGCTAGACCCATCCCCTTCTAGCTTCTAGTCGCGACCGTTTTATCACCATCAGAAGCTAAAAAGGGAGGGAAAGAGGGTTTGGCAGAGGCAGAGGAAGGGAGGGGAGGAAGAGAAAGAGGGAGGAGGAGAAAAGAGGGGAAGAAAGAGGGAGAGAGAGGAGAGAGTGTGGGGAGGGGGCAGTGATGGCGGTGGCGGTAGAGAAGAGAGGAGGGGAGAGGTGATAACGGTAATGGATGGAAGAAGAAATGGTGATAGTTTTTTTTAACTTTTTTTTGTATTTTGTTAAATGACAGGTCGTCGAGCCTGTGCAATAATAATAATAGAATCCTAAATACCACTAAAAGTAGTCAATAGTTAATCCTAGGTACTGGAGCAGAGACTTTAGGTGTGCAATGGGTTACTTGATTCACCCTGTTCCCGAAGAGTTTGTTTAACTCGATATACTAGAATTAATTAGGTGACAAAAATTACTGAAAAGTAGACAGCGGCAAGTAGGGTCGTCTCCTCAGGGACTGGGGATATTTGTCTCTTCTAAATTGCAATTGGAAATGGGGGATTTCACCGGAATGAAACTAAAAACAATTAAACAATTCAAGTAAAAATGAATAATTAACTAGCACGAATATAGCAGGAAGTAAATCGAGAATAAATAAATTCTAGCCGAGGATACAACTACTCAGACACAGTCCATTTATCCGATCATTGATACAAGAAAGGTTCACTTAATTTATTAATAGGCTAGTTATAGTCGCCGATGAACTCTAACGACCAATTTTTTCTTAATTTATTGATAACCAAGGTACGACCATTGATCACCCCTAATCAGAAAATACTCCTAGGTACGACCGTAAGAATTATTTTCCCAATTGCATTAATAACTAGAAAACCCTAGCCCAAATCAATAACACGCTACGAGGGTTATTTAAATTAGATTGCACGTCCCCCTAATGTGTAAACACACCAGTTGCCACTAATATTAATTAATCAAACAATTACGGATTTGATTGACTAAATTGGTACGAGATTAATAAATCACATTGAACATCGGGCCCTTGACATCCAATTAATAAAATAATCCCAAGAAAATTCAAGCAGACAACGTGCAAATATTAATAAATTGAGGAACGTGTGAAAATTAATTAGATCTCATAGATTTTCGGGACCGCGCCGTCGAGTTGACCCTTGACTAGATGGAAGGATTAGCCACGCCGCATAATTAAATCACCACACGAAGTAATGGATTGCAAAGGCTTGCGTTTTTTTACTAGAAAGTAAGGAATAAAAGATGTTTTTTCCGTTGGGAAATATTGTCGAACACCTGGCGTGTGTCAGAGGCCAGTCTGAGGAGAGAAAAGAAAGAAAACTAAAAACTAAACTAAAAGCTAAAAACTCCCCCTCTAATACGTTTCTTCTTGTCTACTTAAAAACCAAAAGAAAGAACCTAATCTTCTCTCCAGTGGTCCCCACCCAATTGGTAGTCAAAGCTACCCAAAAGAAAGGCCTGCCGATTTGCTCAAGTCTCTGTACGTTACTTTCCTTTCTTTGGCCAATTGACTAGTGCTCCTTATTCCGTGGGCCCCCACCGAATTGAGAAGATGAATTACCAAGGATAGGCCCTGCCGAATTGACTCTTGTCTCCTATTGCTAGTGGGACCTCTGCGTACCAGTCTTCTCCTCATCAGGAAAAGGGTAAGAAATTAGTTTTTGTTCCTTTCTTGTGGGCTGCGTTGATAGAGCTTTTTAGAAATCTCCCATGTGTGAAGTAATATGCTCTAGAAGGTCCCTCCTTTTGGTAATTTTCTGCTTCACTCCTGAAATTGATTCCAAATACCAAATATAAGTAAATATCAGCAATTAACACAATATTTGTCAGGGATAAAAGGGGAAATTAATAATAAAATTACTAACAAATTATACCCTATCAATTCCCCCCACACCTGAATCATGCTTGCCCTCAAGCATGGGGACATCTCAATTCAACAATGGCTAGCTTTCACATTATCATTGCCAGCTGTTCTTATACCAAAATCAAGTTTTAGTAGCTAAGTGTCAAGACATATCTCTTCCGGTTAGCTCCTAAGTTCATAGACCTGTCCAATTCATGGCTAACTCGCCTAGGAAATCCAAATAATAACTAGCAGCAGTCAGCAATTAAGTCAACTGGCAACCAAAATCTCAACATTGAGAACCAAGGATCGGCGGGCCAACATGATCATAGACCAACATATTTTCGACATCTGCTTTCTTTTTTTTTCTTTTTTCTTTTTCTTCTCTTTTTTTTTTTAGATTGCACAAATAATGCTTAGTCCCAAGCTATTCAAGTCTTTTGACGTGAACTCTGACATTTACATTGCCTAAACAATTTACATTGCCCAAACAAGTTAGCCATAGATTGCACCAAGTCGTTAAACTCAAAATATTCCAAGACAGCATGCTTCTAACCTCGTGCCACGCGAAAACCAACGCATAGTATAAACTTACACTAGCAAATAAAAAAGTGAGCCTGCCAACATATTCACCAAGATAACAGCAAGGGAAAAACACCCAAAAGGAATAAAGGAACAACACCTAAACTGAAAACAAAGGGAAAACAACCAAAAAAAAATGAAAACTGGAAATATCTAGCACCCAAACTGACCCCCCCACACCTAAGTCACACATTGCCCCCAATGTGATAAACTAATAACAAAAGTAAAGAAAAGGGCAACGGTACTTCCCTGTAGTCGTCAAAACATGGGAGGGTTAAGCGCAAACTGAGGTTGAAACCTGGCTTGCTGCATAAATGCCGCCAAATTCTGTGCCATATTATGCACGTTGACATCAATGTGCTGCAACCGAGTTTCCAGCTTCTCAACCGTGTTCCGAAGTTGAAGCCACACCTCGGGCGTCGAGTTAGGAGGATGTGGAACGGAAGTAGATGGACCGGGATCACCGCCGGTGGTGGAAGGTCGTGCAAAAGAGGATCGCGGGGGGGCATGAATCGGTCCTGGGGGAACAACCTCCTACCGCTGTCACCCTCCCGTACCAAGCCCATTCGCTCTAAGCACGGAATGTCTAAAGGCTCCATGTGACAGGCGACATGCAAATCATGGTTAGAGAGATCAAGCAAGTGCAAGTTAACAGCCAAATGGGTAATATACGACCCAAGAATCAAGGGGCACTTCTTTTTGGTCAAAACAGACTTAAATTGAGAAGCGAGCCAGCACCCCAAATTAACTTTAATGTTATTATGCATGCACCACATAAAGAAAAACTCTGACTTAGACAAAATGCCCAAGCTATCTCGCCTACCCGAGAAACTGTAAGCCAAAAAGCGGTGGATATAGCGAGACGCCGGGTCCTTCAGATGAGAACCCTTAGATAAACGAGGGTCATAGTTATCCCTGTCTACGGACATCTCATCCCAAATATGGCGATAGCGGGAGAAAAAGGGCTGAACATGAACATAGTCACACGCACTCTCGGCATACTCCCGAGACTCGGCATAGGTAGGATCAATAAAACCAATGGCCAGATTGAAGTCAGTAATGAAATGGTGAAACTCCTGACCCATTAGACGAAAACGGATGACGTTAGGGGTAGAAACTATGTAACCCGTGGGGAGGTCGAACTCAAATGTGGCATAAAACTCCCTAACTAACTCAACAAAGGTCGGGAGGTCAGTAATACGAGAATAGGGGAGCCACCTAATGGCCTCAATAAAATCGTCAAAACCAACTCGAATATTTAGGAGGCCCAAGGTGGCGGCGTCCCGATAACGGCATGGGATAATCCGCCGTTCACAAGCCATAGCATATCGCCGCTTGTCGGCTGCCCTGGTGAAGTCCAAATGACCCCCAAAATGTGCAGGATCGGAGATATGGACGCCTCTTTGTCGCCCAAGACGAACCCTCCTCCCAGAGGAGAAAAGGTCATGCGAGGGGTCAGAGGCGGGAATGGAGTGCTGGGGTGGAGGAGGTTGAGAGGTCCTAGGGGTCCTAGACCTAGGAAAAATTGACAGGTGCCGAACCTGTGCAATAATAAAAACCTACTCGAGAAAAATACAGATTTTGTATATAGCGGTGAGTAGGGTCGAATCCACAGGGACTGGGGATAATTCGTTTCTTCCAGAGTCCAAAGTATGGGGGGTTTTTGGATCAAATACTAACTAAATAAATTAACTGCAGAAAATAATTGATTAAGAGAAATAATTACGAGAAACTTTAGCCAAGGGTACACTTCAGAAATGGTTCATGCACTGATCATCGATTCACAGATAATTTCACATTTATTAATAGATTAGTTATAGTTGTCATGCACGCGATAAACAACCAACCCTTCCTTAATTTATCGATAGCTAAGGTACGACCGTTAACTATTTCTCTAACCTAAAAACAACCCTAGGTACGACCGTAGGATTTAATTTCTAGATTGCATTAAGAATTAGAAAGGCCCAATCCTAACTAACAAACACGCTAAGAGGGTTTGTTTAAGCTAGATCGTATGTTCCCCTGACATAAATCCAATTATGCCAGTTGCTACTAAGACAGAGACAACGAACAATTACGGATTC
>NC_040037.1:15878149-15901915 GCF_003713205.1 Coffea eugenioides
CACTTCTAGGAGTTTAAGTATCTCCTTCTTCACCACTTCCATCATCAGTGGGTTCAATCTCCGTTGCGCTTGTCTCACTGGTTTTGCATCCTCCTCAAGCCGGATCCGATGCATGCATAAAGAGGGGCTAATTCCCTTGATATCTGCTACGCTCCACCCAATCGCTTCCTTATGGTCTCGAAGAAGACGAATAAGGTCATCTTCTTGTCTTGGTGACAGGTGAGCAGATATGATGACTGGTAACGTCTCATTGTCTCCGAGAAATGCATACTTCAAGTGCTTCGGGAGAGGCTTGAGCTCCAACTCAGGTGCCTGCACAATAGAAGGTAACAATTTTGCCTGAGTTTCTGGTACAAAGAGAGAAGTAAGCTCATACCTTGGGGAGAGTGGTGGGAGCGAATGCAGTGCTCCAACAGCCCGGTATAACTCATCACTCAATTCTACATCAGGAGTTGCTCCCAACTCAAGATGTTTGGTCTACATGCACTACAGCCAGTAGCAATCACCACCAATGCCATTCCAAATATTCCTGTACAAGGGGTTTCAACAACAACTTAAGCAATAAAACAGAGTTAGTTCTCATGGGTATTCATCGCAGAACAGTCAAATATTAAAATTCACAATTTTCCCATCAAACTCCATCGACAAAGTACCCTCATTTACATCTATTTTCGTCCTAGCAGTGCTTAAAAATGGCATACCTAACAAAATAGGAGACGGATTTAGTGCCCTTTCATCCCCCATGTCTAGGACATAGAAATCTGCAGGAAAAACTAACTCATTGACCTGCACCAAAACATCTTCAACTAACCCTTCCGGGTAAGCATTGGTACGGTCTGCAAGTTGGATTATAATGCCTGTGCCTTTTAATGGTCCAAGATTAAGGGACGTATAAATTGTTTTAGGCATTACATTGATTGACGCCCCTAAATCCAACATTGCCTTCCTAATCGAGGCACCTCCTATCTTGCAGGGAATGGTAAACATACCTGGGTCTCCACATTTTGGTGGGAGTTTCCTTTGGAGCATGGCTGACACGTTTTCTCCCACCGCCACTCGTTCATCTCCCCTTAACTTCCTCTTATGGGTGCACAAGTCCTTCAAAAATTTGGCATATTTCGGTATCTGCTTGATTGCATCCAGTAAGGGGATGTTAATCTCTATTTTCCTGAACACATCCAAAAGTTCTTTTTCCTTCTCTACTTTCCTTGTCTTCGCCAACCTGGAGGGAAAAGGAGGTAAGTTAGATGTAGTAGTGGGTGGAGAAGTGAAGGTTACCTTAGGATCTTCTCGGATACGTCCTTCCTCTTCAATTTCCTTTTCTATCTCCTCCTCACTTTTGCTTTTTGAATTTTTCACTTTAGGCTCTTCCAGTTTCTTGCCACTCCTCAGTGCCATAGCACTTACATTCCTAGGATTCACCTCGGGTTGAGATGGCAATTTTCCATGAGCGTGGGACTCCAGGCGATTTATCGCAGTTGCCAATTGGCTTATTCGAGCATCCATATCCTTCATGCCTGCTCTGGTATCCTGCTGGAACTGAGTGGTGCTCAGGGTTAAGGCTCTAGTTTCTTGCTGGAGTTGAGCCATATTCGTGGTCAATGACCTAATCTCCTGCTGGAGCTGTCTAGTCTCTTGCTGGATCTGGGCGGTAGTCGTAGCCAGACTCTTGACAATATCCTCCAGAGAGCTACTTGAATTTGCGGATGAAGGTTGAGGATTTTGCTGCCATGGTTGCTGAAACCCTGGTGGGCGATTTGAGAGTGAATTTTGCGATCGGTTCCCATAACTGAAATTGGGATGGTCTCTCCAACCGGGGTTGTATGTGTTGGAATACGGGTCATACTGCCTGCGGGGCGTGGGCACGCCTCCGGCCATGTTTACCTGTTCCGCCCCGTCCTCTTGCAAAATGGGGCACGTGTCCGTGCAATGGTCTATGCTAGTGCAGATTCCACACACCTTCGCTCGCGGTGTGTCCCTCATGGCTAATTGCCTGACAGCAGACGTCAACTCTGACAGTTGCTGCTGTATGGATGAAGTCTCTACCTCGTTGACTCTACGGGCAGGGTTGCTCTCACGGAAGCCAAATTGTTGGGAGTTCTCTGCCATGGCTTCGATCAGGTCTCATGCTCCCTTCGGTGTCTTGTTCGCCAGGGCTCCTCCACTCGCAGCGTCAATAATACTCCTGTCAGTTGACTGGAGCCCTTCATAGAAGTATTGGATCAACAGTTGTTCACTAATTTGATGCTGTGGGCATCTAGTGCACAACTTGTTGAACCTTTCTCAATAGTCGTACAAGGACTCCCCGGAGTACTGCTTGATACTGCATATTTCCTTTCTCAAACTCGCAGCCCGGGATGCGGAGAAGAATTTTTCTAGGAATTTCTTTTTCAATTGTGCCCACGTGGTGATACTACCTGCAGGTAGGTAGTATAGCGCATCCGTTTTCGCTGCATCATTGAGAAGAGAAAGGGGAAAGCTCTAATCTTATTATGCATCCTTCGGGAACCCCAAGAAGGTTTCATGCTAGAGGCTTCACCAGAAAGACCATGGAACGAAGGTAGGAGCTGAATCAACCCCGATTTCAGCTCGAAGGAGGTATTCTCAGACAGAGTTGGGAAAGTGATGCACAGGGGCTGGTGAGTCAACTCCGGGGTAGCCAACTCCCTTAATGTCTGGGTGTTGGTCATGCTAAATTCGTCTTCTACTGACTCGTTTTCAGAAGATAAGTGCCCTTCTTTTTGTCTCTTGGTCTCTTGCCTTCGCCTACGTGCTGCCTTCTCAACCTCAGGATCGTATATCAATTCACCTGTGCGAGAAGAACGGGGCATAAACTAGCAAAAATACCAAGAAAAATAAAATAAAATAAAATAAAATAAAATAAAATAAAATAAATAAATAAAACTGAACTAAAAAAGAAACAAATAATTCAGACGCCAGTCCCCGGCAACGGCGCCAAAAATTGACAGGTGCCGAACCTATGCAATAATAATAAATAAAACCTAACTACCACCTAAAACAGTCAATAATCAATTCGAGTACTGGAGCAGGGACTCTAGGTGTGCAATGGGTTACTTGATTCACCCTATTCCCGAAGAGTTTGCTTAATCCGATATACCTGAATTAATTATTTAACTGAATTCACTAACTAGTAGACAGTGGTAAGTAGGGTCGTCTCCTCAGGGACTGGAGACAGTGGTAAGTAGGGTCGTCTCCTCAGGGACTGGAGAGAAATTTATTCCTTTTCGAATCAAGACAAATGGGGGGTTTTCACGATTGAATGCTAAAAATAAAGTAACTACAGAAATAATTAATTTAAAGAAATAATTGGAGAAACTCTAGCCAAAGGTACACTTCAGAAATGGTTCATGCACTGATCATCGAATCACAGATAATTCCAACATTTATTAATAGATTGGTTATAGTTGTCTCGCACGCGCTGAACAACCAACCCTTCCTTAATTTATCGATAACTAAGGTACGACCGTTAGCTATTTCTCTAACCCAAAAACAACCCTAGGTACGACCATAGGATTTAATTTCTAGATTGCATTAATAATTAGAAAGGCTCAATCCTAACTAACAAACACGCTACGAGGGTTTGTTTAAACTAGATCGTATGCTCCCCTGCCATAAACCCAATTACGCCAGTTGCTACTAAGGTAGAGATAACGAACAATTACGGATTCAATTACCTCTATTTAGCAAAATAGCCAATATGAATAATTAATTATTGCGCACTAATCAATCATACATAAGGACTATAACAATTAAAAACAGGAAGCATATAAATATCAATAAATGAAGAAAATAATTAAAAATAATTTAGATCTCACAGTAGTTATTGAACCAATTCGTCAGTTGCC
Organism: Coffea eugenioides; assembly: GCF_003713205.1. Classification (NCBI taxonomy): domain Eukaryota; kingdom Viridiplantae; phylum Streptophyta; class Magnoliopsida; order Gentianales; family Rubiaceae; genus Coffea; species Coffea eugenioides. The sequence goes on from NC_040037.1 coordinate 15,882,016, forward strand.
CCTCGACTAGAATTAGAGAATTAGCCCTCCATTAATGGAGGACAGACCACGCGGGGATGATTTGGAAAGGTTGCCGAATCGGATCCTTCACTTCCGGTCAATGACCGAAGACAAGAACAAAGAGATTGATTACTCTCGATGGTTTCCAGAGCCCAAATGTACGAAAAGTTAAATTGCTCCCTTCAATTGTATCGAGCAGGGGAAAAAAGCGTTAACTGCAAATCACAGTGGCGGCTGGCCTTTTATTGCCTTTTTCCCGAATTGCTTACAGAGACACACGAGAATGTCTCTTTCCTTCCTTCTTCAATTTCGGTCAAAGCTAAATTGACAAACGAATCAAAGGTCCACAATTGCGGCTAGCTTTTTCTTTCTTTGTTAGCAATGCATACGAGAGAAAGGTTTCAATTGTTTTATTCCTCAATTTGGTCCAGACTCATGAAAAGCTCACAAGCATCCCCAAAGTCAACAAAAGTGGCTATTGTCTGCTGCCTTTTTCTCTGCAACGCTGCGGCCCTCCTCTCTCATTTCAGAGCAAGTTTTTTTTTCCTAAACCTAAGCCGCCCAAGAGATAATGCCATCCCCAATAGCCGAAAATTGTTACTTGTTCCAAAATTGCAATCAGACTCCCTCTAAATATATTAAAATAAAATCTATTACAATTAGATTTCTTCAACTTCTCAAGCGGGCCCCACGTCCGATGAATCTTCTAAAAGTTGAATTTAAGCACTTTTCAGCATCCATTCCTGCAATTAGCACCAAAACAAAATATCAGTAGAATCCACCCAATTAAGGAAAATATTTAGTCAATTAATTGTGCAATAATGCCCAAAATACCCACTAAAATGCATCCTATCAATTGATATGAAACTACCTAATTTAATTGCTCAAATTAAAAATAAGACAATCGCAGATAAAATAAATAACAATAAATAGAAAGTAAATTAACGGAAGGAAAATCTCTAGTCAAAGATATAATCTCCACTAATGGTTCGAATCATTGATCACAGATGCAGAGATAAAATCTTTCATTTACAAATAAACTGGTTATGGTTATCAACAAGCTCTGACAACCTGCCTAACCTTCCTGATTCGATAACCACAACAAGCTCTGTGGTTATTGCCCTAGCCAATTAAGCAGTCCTAAACACGCTCTTAGGATTTAACCTATTGACAGCATTAATTATTAGACTGGCCACCAATTATAACCAACAAACACACACGCTCGGTTTATTTAGGCTATATCATATATTTCCGCAACAACAATTCAAAAGTTTCTACTACAATTGAATCATGTCACTTGCCACATGCACTAAAATTACCCAACAATTACGGATTGAGCACTCTTAGATGGCTGTTAATTACTCACACAATTAAACAGTGATCAAGTATTTAATTGCAAGAAATAATCATATGCATAAGTGAACAGGAAATATATAAATACTTGCAAATTAAAGAACGTAGGCAAATCAATTCGATCTCACAGTTTTGTCGAACCAAAGCTTCGATTTAACCTCTGACTAGATGAAGAAATTAGCCACTCCTCATAGTTGAATTGCAGCCAAAAGTACTACTCGAGTTCTTAATTGAAAAAGGAAAATAAATTGGGAAAAGGAAGGAAAAACGGAACGGAACAGAATGGCCTGCGTTGATTTTCAGAGTCTTCTCCCCTGCCGTTTTCTCCTTTTTCTTTTTTCTAATCCTCTTCAGTTGAACCAGAGGTCTTGTTTTACCTAGCGTCCCCCCAGGGCTTCTTTAGCGTTTCTTTCTTTTTTTTTCCAAAAATGGGCCTCGTGTGCAATTGAAGCTCAATGGGATGCGGGCTTTTCTACTGCATCAGTTGTACTGTTCTTTGCTGTAAACTAACCAAAAGCAAAAGCCCAAAACGCTTGCTAACTTGATGCAGTAACAATCATCAACACCCCATCATCCCCTGATGTAGCGGTTTTCAAGTATCAACTAAGAAACTTGTATCAAGATTTTCTTAATGGAATTTCCTCAATTAGGCTTCAATTTCTCCTTTTCTGCCTCAATTGACTTGAAGTTCCTAGAAATCACACAAAAATTCAAATATAAGTAGAATCTAGCAAATTATCACAACATTTGGTCAAAATAAAGGGGAAAATATTAACAAATAAACTGCCTAATTTGCGCATTAACAAATTCCCCCACACCAAGACAATGCTTGCCCTCAAGCATTCACTACCCAAAAATCACAGTCAAGATCACAAATACTTGAATAGCTCCATAAACTTGCACAAGTGTCACATCTTCTCAACAATTTCACCAAAATAAGGATGTTAAAAACTTGATAAACCTCACATGGATAGCAGTGTGACAACCTCACATGGATAGCAGTGTATACACTCAACCACTCAAAATATGGAAAGGATGTTTATATCACTCAAATCAACAACATAGAATGATTTTACCATATGCTTGCTAATATATCAAATCTCCACCACTTTAATGAACTTGATACAAAAATCAAAGGGTCTTTTATTAAGGATGTAATGGGGCTTGGGTTAAATGTTAGACAAAATGGACCTTTAGGCTAATAATATCAAAAGAAATACCAATAGCTCATTGCATGAAATGAATCGCCCTTTTTTTTTCAATCCCCTAACTCCAAGGCACATCAACAATCGAAGCCAACTCTACATAAGAACCTTCACACAGGCATCAACCCAACTTTCTCAACACTACTACAAGGACACTTCCATATTTTTTTTGTTTTTTTTTGTTTTTTTTTGTTTTTTTTGTTTTTGTCTTTTTGTTTTTGTTTTTGTTTTTGTGCAGCAAAACATAACTAAACTTGAAAGATAAACACAACTGCCAAATCCTTGTAGCAATACTTGATAATTTTCACGCAATAAAACTCAGGCATCCTTTTGACTCAAGGTTCAATAATAAAGTTCAAATAAAAAGGCTTAGGGTGCAAATTTGGGTATCAGACAAAGAAACAGTCAAGGCTCAGATTGGTTAACTAGGTGAAATATGATCAAGGTAGGCTTTTAGAAAGTCAAAAGGGGTTAAACCTAATTGCCCTTCTCATATTAATGCCTCAAATTCAAACATGGTCTCGACATGCATAACAAAACAAGTTCTAGAATATCAAATCATGTGTGATATCACTCATTCAAAGCAAATAGAGCAATTATAAATGTAATGCTCATTAGACCCAAAAGCTCACAAAAAAAATGAAAATATGTCAAATTTTTAAACACCCTTCATTTGAATCAATAGTCAAGAAAACACATTACTTGCACTAGCAATAGAATACCATTCACACTTCCACCTTGACTGAATCAATACGAATCTCAAAAAGTCTTGAAAAATCAGAAACTAGACGAATTAACTCAAAAACTGACCAAAAATACTTAAAATTTTTTCTCTTTTTCATTTTTTTTGAAAGAAAACCAAACTAGAAATTAAAATCAACATGATCTCCCTCCCCCACACCTAAACATTGCCTTGTCCTCAAGGAAAAAATAAAAATAAAGTGTAGAAAGAAAGAAATACTCCCCTGAAGAAATACTAAGTTTCCGGTGGAAAAGGAGGTTGGAAACGAAGGTGCTCGAAATAAGCTGCCAGGTTCTGACCCATGCGGGACAAACGTCGATCCATCTGTTGGATCTGCTCCGTACGAGGACCGACTGCTCGGAGATTCTGCTGATGGTTGAAGGTTCGCTGCTGATCTCGGCGAGGGCCAACAGCTGCTGCTTTATTTGATCCTACCTATCACAAAGAAATTATATCACGTAAATCACTTTTAACAAATCAACAAACACAATCAAACTACTAAAAACAATAACTCTTGGGTTGCCTCCCACGCAGCGCCTTTCTTTAATGTCTTTGGCTAGACAAAATAATGCTTCAATCAGAGAGTTCAGGCACTGCAAGGGTCACCTCCTCAACATTATTAACTTCAAATCCTTCATAAAAAGGTTTGAGACGATGACCATTAACCTTAAAAATCTTGTCAGTGTGAAGACTTTGAATTTGTACTGCACCATGAGGAAACACATTAGTCACAATAAAAGGTCCAATCCAACGAGAACGCAATTTACCAGGAAAAAGTTTAAGTCTAGAGTGAAAAAGAAGTACTTTTTGACCAATACAAAAAATTTTCCTCGAAATTGTTTTATCATGAAATGCTTTTGTCTTTTCCTTGTAAATGCTAGAACTCTCATATGCATCATTTCGGATTTCCTCCAACTCTTGCAATTGCAACTTCCTGTGTTCTCCAGCTTCATCCATCCGCATATTGTAATTTTTAACTGCCCAATATGCCCTATGTTCCAATTCCACAGGTAGATGACAAGGTTTGCCAAAAATTAATCGGTAAGGAGACATACCTATGGGGGTCTTAAAAGCTGTACGGTAAGCCCAAAGTGCATCATCTAAGCGCAAACTCCAATCCTTTCTATTGGGATTCACCGTCTTTTCAAGTATCGACTTGATTTCTTTATTGGAGATTTCTGCTTGACCACTAGTCTGCGGATGATAGGACGTAGAAACCCGGTGAGTGACGCCATATTTCTTCAACAATGCTTCCATTACTCGATTGCAGAAGTGTGTCCCTCGGTCACTGATAATTGCTCTTGGCGTGCCATACCTGACAAAAATATGAGATTTAATAAAATCAACTACAACCTTAGCATTGTCAGTCCTAGTTGCCTTAGCCTCTATCCACTTTGAGACATAATCAACTGCAAGTAATATATACATATTACCAAAAGAGGAAGGAAATGGACCCATAAAATCTATACCCCATATATCGAAAATTTCACAAACCAGTATAGGAGTAAGAGGCATTTGATCTCTATGGCTTAAATTACCTGTCTTTTGACAATTTGCACATGATTTACAAAATAAGTATGCATCACTAAACAAAGTTGGCCAAAATAAACCACACTCTAAAACCTTTCTTGCAGTTCGCTTAGGGCCAAAATGTCCACCACACGCATATGAGTGACAAAAAGATAAAATTGATGGAACCTCTTCTTCAGACACACACCTGCGAATAATTTGGTCAGAACAATATTTCCACAAGTATGGTTCATCCCACACATAATATTTAACATCACTTTTAATTTTTTCCTTTTGAGCTCTAGACAAATCATTAGGTAGCGTTCTAGTAACAAGATAATTCACTAAATCAGCATACCAGGGAGTTGTCTTTTGAACTACAAAAAGATGCTCATCTGGAAAATTATCCTTCAAGGGAGCAGGTCCTTCACTATTGATCAAACGACTGAGGTGATCAGCAACCATATTTTCAGCACCCCTTTTGTCTTTAATTTCCAGATCAAATTCTTGGAGTAGGAGAATCCACCTTATAAGTCGTGGTTTGGCCTCTTTCTTGTTGAGCAAATATTTCAAAGCTGCATGGTCAGAATAAATAATGACTTTAGTGCCAAGTAAATAAGAACGGAATTTTTCTAAAGCAAAAACAATAGCTAAAAGCTCCTTTTCCGTAGTCGAATAATTGCATTGGGCACCATCCAAGGTCCTCGAGGCATAATAAATGACATAAGAAGCTCTGCCCTCTTTCTGGCCGAGTACTGCACCAACAGCAAAATTGCTGGCATCACACATTATCTTGAAAGGAAGACTCCAGTTTGGTGGTCGAACCACTGGTGCTGAAGTCAATGATCCCTTGAGCGTGTCAAATGCACTCTTGCAATTATCATCAAAATGAAATACCACATCCTTTTGAAGTAATTTGCATAGAGGATGGGATATCTTTGAAAAATCTTTGATGAAACGCCTATAAAAACCTGCATGGCCAAGAAAAGAGCGAACTTCCCGCACACTTGCGGGGTAAGGTAAACATTTGATAATTTCTACCTTAGCCTTATCTACCTCAATTCCTTTAGCAGATACCACATGGCCTAAAATTATGCCTTGGTCTACCATAAAATGGCATTTCTCATAATTTAAGACAAGATTAGTCTCAATGCACCTTTTAAGAATTTTTGTGAGGTTAATTAAACATTCATCAAAAGAATTACCATAGACAGTAAAATCATCCATAAACACTTCTATGATATTCTCCACATAATCAGAAAATATACTAACCATACACCTTTGGAATGTAGCAGGCGCATTACAAAGACCAAAAGGCATTCGTCTATAGGCAAATGTACCAAAAGGGCAAGTAAATGTGGTTTTCTCTTGATCTTCAGGCGCCACTGGAATTTGTAGAAAACCTGAAAAACCATCAAGACAGCAATAATGAGATTTTCCTGCCAACCTTTCCAACATCTGATCAATAAAAGGCAATGGAAAATGATCTTTACGAGTTAATGCATTTAATTTTCTAAAATCGGTACAAACTCTCCACCCATTTTGAACTCGAGTGGGCACTAACTCACCTTTAGGATTTTCAATAACAGTAATTCCTGTCTTTTTAGGAACTACTTGAACAGGACTTACCCACTTACTATCCGAAATGGGATAGATTATACCTGTGTCAAGAAGTTTTAAAACTTCTTTCTTCACTACCTCCATCATTGGTGGGTTCAATCTCCTTTGAGCCTCTCTCGAAGGCTTAGCACCATCTTCTAACAAGATGCGATGCATGCAAGTGGCTGGACTTAATCCTTTTATGTCAGCCACTGTCCATCCTATTGCCTCCTTGTGGTCCTTCAACACCCGAATTAGTTTTTCTTCCTCTAAAGCAGTCAATTTACTGGAAATTATTACTGGGAGTGTATCTCCATCTCCCAAGAATGCATACTTTAAATTATCCGGTAACTGCTTTAATTCCACCTTCGGGGCTTGCACAATAGATGGCAAAAGCTGTGAATGAGACAAAGGTAATTCCAAGTAAGACACATTGGAAAATTCTGGACAAAGAGAATTCAATTCAAAAATAACTTCCTGCAATTCAAAAGGAAAAACAAACTTCCCTTTTATCTTTTGCAAATTTTCCTGACAGAGACCAGTAGAAATAGCAACCTTCAACGCATCGTCATTATTAAATTCAAAATTTTGCTGCGCCAAAGAATCAATTACATCTATAACAAAAATTGAATGAGATTCACCAGGATATTTCATGGCATCATAAATACTAAATTTAATAACATCACCATCAAATTCCATAGTCAATGTGCCAGTGAAAACATCAATTTTTGTTCTAGCAGTTTTCAAAAATGGTCTCCCTAACAGTATTGGAGATGAATTAGAATTATCATCCTCCATATCAAGCACATAAAAATCTGCAGGAAAAATCAAATTATCAATTTGCACTAAAATATCCTCCAAAACTCCATCAGGATAGGCATTTGATCGATCAGCCAGTTGAATTATTACGCCCGTCTCTTTTAAAGGCCCAAAGTTCATCAAATTATAAATAGAACGAGGCATAACATTTATCGAAGCACCCAAATCCAACATAGCTTTTTCAATTTTAATATTGCCTATTTTGCAAGGGACAGTAAACATACCCGGGTCCTTGCATTTAGGAGGCAATTTTTTCTGCAGAACTGCCGAGACATTTTCTCCCATATGCACTTTCTCGTTTCCTTTCAACTTTTTCTTACCAGTGCATAACTCCTTCAAAAATTTAGCATATCTAGGAATTTGCTTAATTGCATCTAAAAGAGGGATATTTACCTCAACTTTTCGAAAAGTGTCCAAAATCTCCTGTTCTTGCTCTTGCTTTTTGGACTTTGCCAGTCGACTAGGAAATGGAGGCGGAGGTGTAACCACTTGTGTTGATTTTTCTCCAAAATCTGGTTGTTCCAAGGCCCTAGGTTGAGACACATTCCCCTCTTTTTCGAGCTCTTCCTCGATTGCTTGTTCAGAAATTCTCTTGCTCGGCTCAGGCAACTCTTTGCCACTTCTTAATGTGATGGCACTGGCATTTTGCTTGGGGTTGACAATTGTCTGCGAAGGTAGCTTTCCAGATAATTGGGACTCCAATCTATTGACTGTGGAAGCTAACTGGCTCATTTGATTCTCCAAATTATGAATGCTAGTTTTCGTCTCCTGTTGAAATTGTTGAGTGTTAGTAGCCAAAGATTTCACAATATCCTCAAGTGACATACCTGATTTAGGAGCAGATTGTTGCTGTGAAAGTTGAGGTCTAGGTTGATATTGTGGCTGTTGTGGAAATCCTGGTGGCCTTGCTGCATAACTAAAATTAGGATGATCCCTCCATCCTGGATTATAGGTGTTTGCATAGGGATCATACCGCCTCTGAGGTGGTCCTGGAAATCCAACTGCATTAGCTTGCTCAGTCGAATCATCTTGGAGTGTGGGGCACATATCTGTTGGATGACTCGAACCATAGCAGATTCCACATGTTTTCAATTGCTGCATTTGTCCTATAGCTAACTTTTCAACCAAAGAAGTTAGACAATCTAATCTTTGCTCTATTGAAGAATTACTTACCTCATTGACTCTACGAGTTGTGTTATCCTGCCTGTCTCCAAATTGTTGAGCATTTGCAGCCATACTCGATATCAAACTTCTTGCCTCCGTGGGTGTTTTATTCACTAAGGAGCCCCCACTGGCAGCATCAATAATTCTTCTGTCAGTTTGGGACAGACCCTCATAAAAATACTGGATGAAGAGTTGGTCAGGAATTTGATGATGAGGACAACTAGCACATAGTTGCTTGAATCTTTCCCAATATTCATGTAGAGTCTCTCCATTGAATTGTCGAATTCCACAGATGTCTTTCCTAATGCTTGCAGCTCGGGATGCAGGAAAGAATTTTTCTAGAAAATGCTTCTTCATGTCTGTCCATGTGGATATTGACCCAGAGGGCAGATAATAGAGCCAATCCTTAGCTTTATCGGCTAAGGAAAATGGAAAGGCTCTTAATTTAATTTGCTCCTCTGTGACTCCCTGGGGTTTCATTGTCGAGCAAACCACATGGAATTCTTTGAGATGCTTGTGGGGATCTTCACCTGGTAAGCCATGAAAAGAAGGAAGTAAATGGATTAGTCCAGATTTTAACTCAAATGCAACCTCTAATGTAGGATAAGTAATGCATAGGGGCTGTTGATTTAAATCTGGTGCAGCCAATTCTCTCAATGTCCGTTCATTAGCCATGGTGCTATTTATCTCTTCCGTCTCACTAAATGAATCCACAAAATCTACTACTGAATTATGTCCAGTAGATGAGGAGGATGCCTCTGCTCGTTCTCTTGTTGCTTTTCTCAATGCACGAGCAGTCTTCTCTATCTCAGGATTATATTGCAGTTCACCTGTACGAGAAGATCTAGGCATAAACCAGTAACAATAAAAATAAAAATAAAAATAAAAAATAAACAAAGAAAATAAAATTCAAAGAAAATAAATTTATTTTGACACCAAGTCCCCGGCAACGGCGCCAAAATTTGGTGGGTGTCAAACCAGCAAAAATAAAATTCCTACTCTTAAGTCACGAATTAAGTCCACTATGGTACTGGAGCAGGGACTTAGGCTGTGCAATGGGTTACTAGCTTCACCCTGGTGCCAGAGTTTGCTTGATCTGATATACCAAAGTATATTAATTACGTGAAAGACAAAATTCGAATATAGCAGTGAGCAGGGTCGAATCTACAGGGACTTGAAAATTTATTTTGAATGAATGTAACATTAAATAAAAATGGGGGGAATTGATATGGAACTGTCTAATTTAATTGCTCAAATTAAAAATAAGACAATCGCAGATAAAATAAATAACAATAAATATAAAGTAAATTAAAGGAAGGAAAATCTCTAGTCAAAGGTATAATCTCCACTAATGATTCGAATCATTGATCACAGATGCAGAGATAAAATCTTTCATTTACAAATAAACTGGTTATGGTTATCAACAAGCTCTGACAACCTGCCTAACTTTCCTGATTCGATAACCACAACAAACTCTGTGGTTATTGCCCTAGCCAATTAAGCAGTCCTAAACACGCTCTTAGGATTTAACCTATTGACAGCATTAATCATTAGACTGGCCACCAATTATAACCAACAAACACACACGCTCGGTTTATTTAGGCTATATCATATATTTCCGCAACAACAATTCAAAAGTTTCTACTACAATTGAATCATGTCACTTGCCACATGCACTAAAATTACCTAACAATTACGGATTGAGCACTCTTAGATGGCTGTTAATTACTCACACAATTAAACAGTGATCAAGTATTTAATTGCAAGAAATAATCATATGCATAAGTGAATAGGAAATATATAAATACTTGCAAATTAAAGAACGTAGGCAAATAAATTCGATCTCACAGTTTTGTCGAACCAAAGTTTCGATTTAACCTCTGACTAGATGAAGAAATTAGCCACTCCTCATAGTTGGATTGCAGCCAAGAGTACTACTCGAGTTCTTAATTGAAAAAGGAAAATAAATTGGGAAAAGGAAGGAAAAACGGAACGGAACCGAATGGCCTGTGTTGATTTTCAGAGTCTTCTCCCTTTGCCCTTCCGTTTTCTCTTTTTTTCCGATCCCCTTCAGTTGAACCAGAGGTCTTCCTTTTACCTAGCGTCCCCCCAGGGCTTCTTTAGCGTTTCTTTCTTTTTTTCTAAAAATGGGCCTCGTGTGCAATTGAAACTCAATGGGATGCGGGCTTTCTGCTGCATCAGTTGTATTGTTCTTTGCTGTAAACTAACCAAAAGCAAAAGCCCAAAACGCTTGCTAACTTGATGCAGTAACAATCATCAACCGAACAGGGCATTGTAGATGAATACTCTTGGATGGTTTCCACACCCCATCATCCCTGATGTAGCGGTTTTTAAGTATCAACAAAGAAACTTGTATCAAGATTTTCTTAATGGAATTTCCTCAATTAGGCTTCAATTTCTCCTTTTCTGCCTCAATTGACTTGAAGTTCCTAGAAATCACACAAAAATTCAAATATAAGTAGAATCTAGCAAATTATCACAACATTTGGTCAAAATAAAGGTGAAAATATTAACAAATAAACTGCCTAATTTGCACATTAACATTGCTAGAATTCCAGCTACAACAACAACAACAAAGGGTAATCCCCAGCACTTTTTGACAATCTCCATTCCCAATTTATGCAATGCTTGAGGACATTTTTCTTCTTCTCCAAACACCTTCTTCTGCAGCAATTCGAAACTCTCTTCGACAATAAGCAGCGAATCTTGTGAGGTTTCCACCATATTCAACCTGTGAAGCCACATTAGAAGATCGACTCGTGAAGATGATTCTACTTCCTTCTTGTCATCCGGGAATGCAAATTCTCAGCTCATTCCATACCTTAATGTCCCAGACATCATCAAAAACAACAAGATACCGATTCGTCTTTAGCCTTTGATAGAGCTTGTGAAGCAATTCATGTTCATTCAAGTTTTTAAGCTCTTCATCCATCCTAGACTATTTTCCATTAGAGCACAAAATTTGTATTAACAAGCTTTTCATGTTAAATTCTTGAGAAACAGTGCACCAAAGACGAATGTGGAAGTTACAGATCACTTGAACTATCATTGTAAACCTTTTTGGCTAAAGTTGTCTTACCAAGCCCAGCCATTCCCACATGGGAACAATTTCCACCTGTTCTGGTCCCCATATAAGTCGTTCAATTACTTTTGCTGCCTCATCATCGAGACCAACCATGACTTCATGGGCTATTGGCATTTTGCCTTTTGATAGCATGCGGCTGGAAGTCTTGCTAACTTCTGGTGCTCTTAAGCCATGAAAGGAAGGAATACTTTCAATAATGCTTGAGCCACTGATCTGCTCCTTAAAATGCTTGATATGGACATTGGTATTAGCCAGCATGTCATAACAGTCAAGGGCCTCTGTGGATTCTGAGAAGCTAACTTCTCCTTCTTTCACTCTGTTTAGAGAAGGCGAGCAAATTATAATGCCTGCATCACAAAGAAGAGCACCAATTTTTTCGTTTTCTTCATCCATCTTCTGCTGCCGCTCCCTTAAAATGCTTCTCAAGAACCTCAGTCCTGCATAGAGTATTCGCATTTCATCTTTCATAGAATCCACAAAGCTAGAGCTGCAGCATAACAGCTCCCAGAGACAACTTATCAAAGAATCATTGAAGTTGTTCAAGATCTGCTTATCCATCATTCTATCATGCAATGATTTTGAGGATCTTGTAGCTCTAAGAACTTCCTTATAAATCTCGTAGACATGAAAATCGACAGCTCTGATCTTCTGTTGTTGATCATATATCATGGAGTAGAACTGAGGATTGTGCATTTCCTCAGCATCGTACCAATAAGAACACATGTAAGAGAGGCGTGCTGCGTTCAAAGCCACCACTTCGAAGTGCGCCAATAGCAAGGCAGGAATATCTGCAGTTCCTCGCATATTGGCAAAGGGAATGAAGCTTTTCAAGAATGTCAGCTTTGCTTCAAGGGCTTGGACTTGAGCATCCAAAGCAGCAGAAATAGATGATTCACTAATTTTCCAATCCATACAGCCATTTGTCATATCTGCTAGATTTTGTAGGATGAGGTCTATGAATTCCAACAGTTCATCATCTGTCATACAAGAATTTGATTGCAATGACCTGCTGCTTGCCAAAGCAAAGTAAATTTGGATGATTTCTCGCTTCAGTGATTTGATCTGTTTCACAAGTTTCCTGAACATGCTATAATAACTACCAATAGTATAGTTCTCAATTTCTTGTTTATCCGTTTCTGATCTAAGGGAAAGAGAGTGAATATCCTCCTCATATTCGTGAAAGGTATCTTCGATGCAAGATAAGAAAGATGGAAGACTCACCTTCTTCACAACATTGTCAGATTCCAAGTACAAATCATTGCTTTGGCTCCACTTTCTTGCAGACATAAGAAATGTTTTGAGAAATTTCATGTGTTTGATTGCAACACGAACATCGACAAGAACATACCGGTCTCGGGAGCTGTTCAGGAGCAGCAGCTCCAGATCAAGTAAGACACGATCGATGCTGCAAGTGGAGGACATCTCCATCTCTTATGGAGGGATTTTCGTCAGTTTCACTCTCAAATTCTGAGTAACAAATCTCACTAACTGCAGAGCTAGCAAAGTATTTCTTTCCTGAAAATTACTGCTTCTTTGCTTTTCTTATATGTTTCTGGTAAGAAGGTGAAGAAGTGTATTGAGATAATCAACTATTCAACTAGGTGGAATTGGCATCAAGGTGGACCCCAGGCAATGCTAATCATAAGAATATTAATTCTATTTAAACGAAGACTTTAAACTAGAAATGTTCGTTTGTACATTTTATACACCAAAAAATGATGGTCATATGTTGTAAAAGGAGAGAGATCCGTTATTAAAATTTTACACTACTTTTCCTCTATATATTTTTATTTTAAAAATTTAAATGTTTGCAAACAAAAATAAGTTGGTCCCCACCTTACATTTAATCAAGGGCAACATACAGTTTACCCCCTTGTAGTTTAGCGATTTTTTACATAATCCCTATATTATTTCAAAAGTTATGTATAATCCTCTTATAGTTTGAATTAAAGTGTCAAAATGACAAAAATGATTATTTGCAGCAGAACCCATGAAAATGATCATTGAACTAATAACTTCTAGTAGGAGTAAATTTAGGTGGTGGATATGATGGTGGGGTTTGGTTTACTTGTGAGTTGATTTCTCCATCAAAAGCAGGTGACCCTCCACCTAGAATGCTATTGCCGGAACCACTTGGTGGCAGATATTGATTTGGCAATCAATGAGGATCTTTGCGTAATTGGATAATTGGCTACATGTTCCTTAACGTGGTCACTTATTCCATGGTCTTTTGTTCACATCTATTTGGCTTTGTTTATACTATTGACCTTGTGGTCCTATATATAGGGCACTCTGCAAAATCACCATGTAAAATGTGGGATTTCATAAGATTCCTTGTGTAGGTTACCAACACTACAAGAAAAATTATATTTGGAGGCGCAACAAAATGATGCAATAGGAAACTTTTAGAGGCACTTAGACTATTGAGGCGCACACATCAAATGTCTACTAAACTACCCGTTTGGAAAAGGTTGGAGGCGTTTTTTAACGTCATGTTTAATGAATTTGATGCATTCACAATTGCCATGATAGAAATTGCAAATAGGCACACACCAATGCCTCTAAAGATGCCCTATAAAGGCACTTTACTTGGTATCATTTTTGCCCTTTTTAGGACACTTTTACGTGTTGCCAAAAAGTAATTGTCTAGGCACAATGAAGTGCATTATATACATTAATGGAGGCAGTTTATAGTGTAGTGTTTACCTGTCTTTCAAGGCATTTTCTACCATTGTAAAAAGGAATCTCCAAACACTCAAAAAGTGTCACGATATGTGGTTTTACTAGGTGCATTAGTTTCAATGTAGGCATTGGCAAGTGCCTCAATAGATGTCTTTTTTTTGTGCAATTTTCATCTAAATTTTCTACTCTAATCTCCTAATACAATACGCCAAACACATAATATGCAATTGTAAGACAACCACTATGCCAAAGAATATAAATCTGCTTGAAAGTAAAAAATTGGTGACATCCTAAATAAAGCAAAAAGTTCCACAAATCTGAAGTTAATTCAAAAACTAGCATTAATACTTCTTTAAACAAAAGGCTGTCATCCAACTCTTGCAATAGAATCCAGCAACATTCTCAAGAACACAAAATATTCCACAAATTTGAAGTTAACTCAAAAACTAGTATTGCTTCTCTAAACAAAAGGCTGCTGTCCAACTCTTGCTTCTCCAAACAAAAGGCTACTGTCAATCCTCATGAATCTTCACCTATAAAATTAGTAGATTAAGTAAGAACACCACTTCATTATCCATCCAACTTACAAATATTTGTAAAGAAAAAAACTTGAACAATCTTGTGTCAAATTATACCAATTTCAGTGGCCAAGCAATCGGTGCACCAAGTGCATCTTCAATTGTTTGCAATAGCCCATAAGGCCTAATCAATTGTTCATTGCGTTCCATCACGATTTGTACTAGTATTTCACACCAACATGGTCCTAATGGTTGTCCACCAACAACTTTAGAAGGATCAATTCCTTGGAGACGACCAATAGCTAGACATTTTGTTGGATCAAACAAGCTGAAAATATCCACCCAATCACCTTCCTACAAGATAATTTGAAGTCATAGAATTGAATTAGGTAGATTTATTTTTTTAAAAAATTTGGTAGAGTTTCCCCTGCATTTTGAGCATTTCTCCAATTTTCAGCAATAAAACTTAATAACCATGACTTTACTAAGTTGAAATTACCATGTTTTACTATTCAATATAACCAAACAAAATAGCAATTTAATGAATCAACAAGTTTCAAACAACAAAAGTGAGTATCCTCATATGGTATAATCACAATAAATTCTTGAAAATTAATCATGAATATACCTGAAGAGAACGAGCACCCATAGGAGATTTTGAAACATGATTAGAGGACGTTGAATTTATCGAGCCACCAGTTTTTGAGCCACTATTTTGCTGCTGACACACCATTGCTTTGAGCTCTGCAAGTTCTTTGGCTTGGTCTTTCAGCTGCTGATCTTGCTCAGCAAATTTATCTTCCATCTTAGAAATTGCTGCCTTTTGCTCCATAACGATACGCTGACAAGTGCTGCGACTAGGTACGTTACCCCATTTGTCTGATGGTGTCACACCTAGAATTATCCTCTTTGTTAGAATTATCAATTAGATTGTAAAACTTTTCAGCTTCTACATTGGGCAATTGGCTTTTGTATTCAGTTCCATCTATCCTTGTATAATCTTGTTCAGGAATTCCCATTGCATCATGAACCAAACCATGCATGTCATCAAGTTCATCCCGTACCCCATGTGAGATATCATAGGAAGTAGGTTTTGGTGCACTAGAGTAAACAAATTCTCCATGAGCTGCCCAATGGGTGTATCCTTTAACAAAACCATAAACTTTCAAATGAAGTTCTGCATTCTCCCTGGTAATACATACACCACACTTACATTCTTTACATGGACATAATATCATCCCATTTATACTTGAATTCTGGAATGCATAATCTAAGAATTTTTGCAAACCATCCCAATATTCTTTGCTTCGTCTATTCTTTTGCATCCAAGTTTTATCCATATTCTGTAACCATGACAAATTTAACCTTAAAATATACACATACATACATATACATATACATATATAAGCAAAAGAAAGCAATTAAGAATAATATTAACAAAGAGCATCACTCATACAACAAAAAAATTATTATGATACCAAGAAGCTATTTGGAAGTCAACGAGAAGGTCACTGTTTGAGATAAAAGCACAAGACATGAGAACCCCAAAGGTTTTCCGCTACTAGCCATTTATCACGTGTCACCAAGTAAATAGTTTTTTACACAAATCAATGTTAAGAATAAAATTTGCAGGTCATATAATATATCTACTGCAATGACACTCCAGTTTAAAAAAAAATTAAGAATCCAAATGACCAAAAGATGAAAATGAACGTACATTACAGGTTCAAACAAATGAACAAATTTAATATCATATATGTAACTTAATCTAATTCCTAATAAAAAAGAACACAAGAATATAAGTTGGCTTGTACCTCTAGCGAAATCAATGTGCAACGTCTTCAAAATGATTTCTTTTCACAGATAGCTATCTTTAATTCAAACCTGTGGTGAAACATTAATGAACTTTAGTAAAATTTTAATATTTTGAATAGGTGCTGTACGTACTTCTCTAATTATTCAAGAAGAAAAATAACATCAGCTTGCAAATTTCTTGAAGAATATTTTAAAAAAATGAGAAAGAACCAAAAGTGCTGAATGACTTTTCCTAATTATTCTGAAACAAACAGAACAGGGCATGAAAATATAAATGCACCAACATATATAAATGCATCAGCTTACTATGCAAATAGAACAAGGCATGCACATTATTATGAAGCAAACAGAACAAGGCATCAGCTTACTTTCTCTATGTACATATATAAATGCACCAACATATGCATGAAAATGATCCAAGGCATGCACATTTTCCCCATGTGAACAGAAAACCACAAATGCAAATTATTCTCATTGAATAACATTTTCATAAAAAACATTGGGATAGCAGGAATTTTATCTAAACTCAAGAAATAAAAAGATTTTATGTTCATGTTTAAGGGACCAACTTTGCTTTACAAGTTAAAATTTAGAAACCTCTGTATTGGTGCCAATTATTTTTCTGGTAAACTTAATTGCCATATTACCATAATATGAATCAAGTTTGGAAACTCAACTACAACTCAAACAATTGCTAACAGTTAACTTTCTTCCCAATTCACTAGTTCTGACTTTGCCAAATTTTACATGTTTTTCCGAAACCAAATGACATGAACAGTACACCATCTTTGACATTCTTAGTAGTTACTAGTCAATAGAAGTAAAGCACCTAGGATTCTATATCCTATATTTTGTGCCAGCCCAGTTGCACTAACGTAGGAATAGAAACCAATTCCCAAGTTCCAATTCGGTTGAGAGAAGCATTAACTACATAATCATAATGTCCTGATTCAATTCTCAGACATCCATTTTTCCCCTTTCCCTTCCACTTTTGTACTTGAATTTAAAAAAAAATTCTACCACTATTTTTATACACTTTATTATACTTTGTATCAGCGTATTATTACCTGACTGCTAAAGTACTTTGTAGAATCAGTAGGCTAAAGTAAATGCAAAAGGTGCTTAGAAATTCAACAGGATTGCAAAAGGAAGCCTCAATTGATCGATCGGGCTTAGTCGCCAAATACCAGATCACACGGCAGGGTTTGATGGGTTTGTCTTGCTTAATATTAACAATCGGCCGCGGTGGGAGAATGGGACTGCCTCCTGAGTCCTGAATTGGTACTGTCGATGGCCCCAAGGCCGAAACAAGGAGGCGGACACATTCTATGTGGCATTACATTAGATACCAGCAAAAAAAAACCAGCAATCAATCAACCAGCCAACTACTTTTAATATTGCCCCATGTTTTTCTCCATCACATTATTAATACTCAACATAGAAATCAGATTTTAAAAAAAGAAAAAAAAATCAAACTAGCAACAGGGGAGAAAATAATTCAGTGGGCAGGCAAAGCATATGATTTTCAAAAACCCATAATACACTTACCTTTTAACCACTAAACCATCCTTCTCTTCTTCTGGTCAAATTGGAGTGCATCTAAAAACTCAAGATAGAAAGGGAGAGGGTAGGGATTAAAGAATGAAAAAAAGAGGCAGAAATGGAAGATTGATTTTGACGATGATGGATTTTGTGAATAGGGTCCAAGGGTTTAGATTTGGAGAAGAAACTGAGGGAACTTTTTGGTGTGAATTTTAAGAGGCGGAGACCTTTCAAAGAGAAATATATTGGGCAAACTTTAGTGAAGCGGCAAAATTTTCCTTGCCGCGTTTTTTTTTTTCTTTTCCCCGCGTTTTTTCTCCATTTCATTTATACCAGTGACAAAACTACGTCGTTTCTATCTCAATTTCCTATTACTTCTGCTGACATTCACAAGTAATGCCCTAATAGCTATTCTAATTTGACATATCAAAATTTTCAATTTAGAAAAGGGATAATTTCAGAAACCTCCCCTGACTTGTCAATTGGGTTGCCAAACTCGTTTTTTGACTTGTCCATTGAACTACATTTACCATACCGCCCATGAATAGATGGGTATGGGAATCATAAAATTTTACTTATGGATATAAACAATTGGGTAACGCAACCGACCCAATTAACCCATCTACCACCACTCAGGTCATTTCACAAATACATTCATCAGACAAAGCTTTCCTCTTGTCACAAAAATTCAAAGCAATGTGGTACATGTTCACAAGCAAGCAGGTTAAAATCCCGCCTGCATAATAACGCTGAAACCCGCAAGCGGGATTCTGTGTTTTTTCTATTTCAAGGTTAGCTCGCATGCGGGTTAATGTTATATTTGAGCGCGAGAAGAAAAAATTGGTAATTAGGCTCTTTGGGCATTATAAGTAAATATTTAAATTAATGGCATTTTTATTACATCAATATTATTGTATTATCATTATTATGATTATTGTATTATTTCTTATGCAAATATAACATTTAATTATTTAAATTTTATTTTATTTTTACAATTTATAAAATTTTTATCACTTATATAATATTTTTAAAACCCTAATACATCTAAATTTGATTTTATTTTTCAAATTTATAAGATTTTTATTTAAAAAAATGGGATACGGATAAGATATCCGGTTGGTTCGATTTGCATAGGTGCATATGAGAATATCCGAATACTCTTTAAACCCGCATGCGGGTTTAAGGAGATTATGGCAACTCTCTGACACACTAGTTACCCGTCCAACTTGTGTGTAACTAAAATATATTTAAATAATATATTTCATATTTTTGTTATTTAGAGTTTAACAAAACATTAATATTGGGTAGATTTGAGGGATATGCATAATTTTGCATATTTGTAGGAATATTAGAAAATGGAAAATTTGGGTAAATTCCCAAATTTTGGAGGTAAGGTGAAATCCAAGAACTAAAACAGTCATTTATAAAACCTTAACAGTAATAAGGTGCAAACCAAAGCTGCAATCCAAGAGTAATATCATTACAAATTTCATAACCATACATTAAATAAATAGAAATGCAATCCAATACTATCCAAAACACAAAATGTCTTGGGTATAATAGTAATTTTGCATTATATGATGTCAGCAATTGGGTCCCAAGTTCTGCCAGGGGAGGTCAGTGTAATTGTGGAAACCTCAGGGGAGGTCAGTGAAATTGTCAGAAACCTCAGGGGAGGTTTCTGAAATTATCCCTTTAGAAAAATATAAAACAAAGTGCAATGGTATTTGGTTCATGTTATTTTATTATGACACTCACTTTTTTATGTCTTCATAAAACATGTAAAATGACACTTACAAAAAAGTGTCCTTATAGGTATGTCATAATAGGACATTTTTCTTGTAGT